>NC_084464.1:165977094-166127094 GCF_027409185.1 Cynocephalus volans | reverse complement strand
CCTTTTTTAACAGTTAGATCTGGTAATAGAGATGTTCTGGGGCTGTGAGAATTTAGGGAGTGAAGCTGTGAAAGTCCAGGAGACACTATTTTCTGTATTAATTATGATCAGCTGTTCTAGAATTTTATAGAATAGGTCCAGACCAACCAATTTGTTATTGGTTTGTGGTAATATTCTCTCTCTCTGTAAATTTGAGTTTTAAAAATCCTATGATAAATAAATTTCCACCTTCACAATTATTATTACTCTAAAATCGGTTGTTTTGCTAGTTTTGATAGATTTTTTTAAAGGCTTCCTACTTCTATCCCCAAATTACAGCCTCATCAGATTATTAGACCTTCTGTCTATAATGTAAGCAAGTCCTTTTGATAAACTGTAAAACTGGTCATCTCAGGCCAAGCTAATATCCTATACCAGGAGTAAGCAGATTTTAGGAATGACCAGTTATATACTTTTTGTCCCCTGCTGAAGAAAGATGTCACAGAAACATAACTGAATGCCGTTTACCTTGGCCCCTTTGTAGTCTTTGAAGTCACGAAGAGCAACTCCAGAGGACTAAGCTGTATAAGCTCAATGAGAAAACTGAAAGCTGGTTATTGCCACTTGTCTAGAGTGCAGGAAGAGAGATCTTATGTTAAGAAACTCGAAACATCATAACTTTACTGTGACTCTCACCAGTTCTCAGTCTCTTATGAAACGTGTGTTTATGCAGCTGTGGAACTCTTAATCTCCCTGTCTTGTGTATTTCACAAGGTTACTTGGAGAACAAATAATATCGTATTATCCCATTTCTGTTGCTTATAACAGAAATACTTGTAACTGGGTAACTTATAAAGAATCAATATTTGTTGCTTACAGTTTTAGAGGCTGAGAAGTCCAAAGTCCAGGGAACACAGCTGATGAAGGCCTTGGTGGTGGTGACAGTCAAACAGGGAATCACTTGGCAAAAATGGTGGAGCAGAGAGAGAACTAAGTCCTCACTGACTCTCCTTTTAAAGCCCTCAGAACCATGCCCATGACACCATTAAACCATCAATGGACTAATCCGTTTACTAAGGCATGGTCCTCACAACCTAATCACCTCTTAAAGGACCCACATTCCAACTACTACTATAGGATTTCTTACCCTCTTAACACTGTCGCAGTGGGGACCGAGACTCAAGGAGTTTGGGGGAAAGTCCAATCTACCACTGGCATTCCACCCCTGGCCCCCCAAAACTCACGTCTTATTCACAAATGAATACAGTCATTTCATCCCCAGAGTCTTAACTTTTTTCAACTCAAAAGCGCAAAGTCCAAAGTCCCATCTTGAAATCAAAACAAGTTATCTACTTCCAAGATACAATGGTGGGAAAAGCGTAGGGTACATATTGTCATTCAAAGGGAGAAAGAGGCCAAATGAAAGGCTTAACAGACCCTAAACAAGTCCGAAACCCCGCAGGGCAGGTGCTAAACCTCAAAGCTGGCAAATCAGGTGCCTTGACTCCATGTTCAATGTCCTCTGCACGCTGGTGTGGGGGTTGGGTCCCAGGTCCTTGTGCAGCTCCACTCCCGTGGCTTTCCTGGTCCGAGGCCACACTTCCGCTCTCGCAGGCTGGTGTTGCACGCTGGTAGCTCCACAGTTCTGGGGTCTCCATAGTGGTCTCACTCCCACGGCTCCACTAGGTATGGCCCTCATGGGGTTTTTCTGCTGCAACTCCAACCCCATGTTTCCACTTGGCATTGCTTTGGTGAAGGCTCTGTGAAGTGACTCTGCCCCTGTGGCAGGTTTCTCTCTGGGTCCCCAGGCTTTTTCATACATTCTTTGAAGTTGGAGTAGAGGCTCAAAAGCCTTCACAGCCCTGGCATTCTGTGAGCCTGCAGACTCAATACCACGTGGACACTGCTAAGGCTTCCAGCTTGTATCTTCCAGAGCTGCAGCTAGAACCACACTTGAGGCTGCTTGAGGTGACACTGATCCGGCAGGAGTGGCTGAGATGCAGGGTGCAGCATCCCAGAGCAGTGCAAGCAGTGGTGGCCCGATCTGTCCTCTAGAACAATTTGGTCCTCATAGGCCTCTGGGCCTGTGATGAGAGTGGTGGCCCCAGAGACTTCTGCAATGCCTTCAGGGCCTTTCCCCCTTCTCTTGATAATCCCTTTCTAATCTATTAATCTCCTTAGCAAATGGTCAATGGGCTGCACCCTTGAATTTTTCTCCTGAAAATGCTCTCTCATTCTCTACCACATGGCCAGGCTGCAAATTTTCCAAGTCTATTCGCTCTGCTTCCCTTTGAATTATAAATTCTGGTTTTATGTCATGCCTTTTCTGCCATAATTCAGCATAGTCTGTTGCAAGTAGCCCTATGGCTTCCTGAATGCTTTGTTGCTTAGAAATTTCTTCCACCAAATACTCTGGGTCAGTGCCTTTAAGTTCCACATCCCATAAAACTTCTGGGCATGAAAAGAATGCAGCTGAGTTCCTTGCCAGTTCATAGCGAGGGTGATCTTTGCCCCAGTTTCCAGTAAGTCCCGTCTCATTTACATCTGAGACCTCCTTAGAATGGTCTTTACAGTCCGTATTTCTATCAGCATTCTGGTCACCATCACATAATCAGTCTCTAATATGTTCCAAACTTGCCCTCATTTTTTTGTCTGTTTCTAAGTCCTCTAAATGCCTCCAATCTTTGCCTAACACCCAGTTCCAACACTGCTTCCACATTTTCAAGTATTTGTTATAAGCAACACCCTACTTCTCTGGTACTAATTTGCTATGTTAGTCCATTTCTGTTGCTTATAACAAAATACACAGAACTGGGTAATTTGTAAGAGGACAAAATTTACTGCTTACAGTTTCAGAGGCTGGGAAGTCCAAAGCCCAGGGAGCACATCTGGTGAGGTGACACTACAGTAACACAGGGTGTCACATGGTGAAATGGCAGAAGCAGAGAGAGAGAAAGAGAGAGAGAGAGATCTCATATCTCCATTTAAAGCCCTCAAAACCATGCCCATGACCACCATTAAACCATCAATGGAGTAGTCCATTTACTTGAGCACAGTCCTCACAATCTAATCACCTCCTCAAGGCCCCACCTTTCATTTCATAATAGGATTTCCCACCCTCTTAACACTGTCACAGTGGGGACAAGTTTTTAATACATGAACCTTGGGGGCACAATTCAATCCACAGCAAATACAGTGTGAAATGATAACAAAAGTCTGTTGAATGTCTCACGAGGGTTGGGTGCTGTGAGGCACTTTACATATGTTTTCTTGCTCTTGTTCGTTGTATATTATAAGGACTTGTTTGTAAACACTGGTATAGCCATGTCACAGATGGAAATGTGGGGATCCAGACAGACCCAGTTACGCAGTCACGTGGTGCACGCTAGCCCCGAGACTGGCACACAGACCTCTACACTTACGCCCCACTGTGCAGCCTCTAAGTGTGAAATCTCTTAAGATGCACTGTTCTTGCCATTTGTATTTAAGTATTTATTTAAAAATTACTTTCAACAATTGAGTAAAAGACTTCTAGATGGATTCGCCACTTGTCCAGTATTAGGCTGTGCTGTATGCGTCCTTCACAGGCTCTGGCTGAGCCGTAGCTGTGGCTCCAGGTCATCTGCCATCAGTGAAAGAGGACGGTGATCCTCCCAGCTCCCAGGCCTTGTACTGTCTCAAGGGGGAACCCGTTCTGCTGTTTTCTTAACAGCCAGAACCACAGCCTACGCTGTGGGTATCGATAAAGAAGTAAAGGTTACTCTGACCTTCCAGTTCATGCACCATTCCGTCGCTGGTATTAAAGTACCATTTTATTCTTTCACAGTCACATAGCACTTTCCGACTTGAAAGCCCAAAATGATCAACATTTTTTCCCTAAAAGTGCTCTGGTGGTTTGAAAAGCTGTAATAGCTAATGCTTTCTTTGGTTTCCTATTGCTGCTGTAACAAATTACTACAAATTGGCAGCTCAAGAAGACAAGACTTATTTCTTCACAGTTGTGCAGGTCAGAAGTCTGACGGGGATCCCACTGGGCTAAAATCAAGGTGTCATAGCGCCCGGCTAGCTCAGTCGGTAGAGCATGAGACTCTTAAAATCAAGGTGTCAGCAGGGCAGATTCCTTCTGGAGGCTCCACGGGAAGTCTTGCTCCCTCACCTCTTCTGGCTCCTGGAGGCACCTGTGGTGCATAACATGTGGCCCCGTCCTCTGTCCAAAGAGCCGGTGGCCTTGGGCTGAGTCATCACGGTGCATCTTTCTGCCTTCTCTTTTCCCCTTCTTCTCATACTTCCAGAGACCTCGATGACTACACTGCACCTTTGTCACAACACCTGGATGATCCAGAGCCGTATCGTCCTCTCAAGGTCCGTGACTCAGTCCCATCTGCAAAGTGCGCTTTACCCCCTGAGTGCATATCTTGCCACATGTTCACAGGTTTCTGGGATTAGGACGTGGACGTCTTTGGGGTTGTCATTCTGACCACCGCAGTCTCTTGTCTCTGCTCAGACACCACTTCTTGCCCGAGTGCCTTCTCTGCACCCGCCGTCCCCTCATCTCCTTTGCATTTTCTTGCATCCCTTTTTTTTCTTCCCAGCATGACCTTGTCAGTTCATCATCTCGTCTCCTTTTCACTCCTGGGTCCCTCTTGTTGCCCCGTAATAGCTCCATAATGCAGGAGCCCCAAATCTGAGAGGGCATTTGCGCTGTGTTTGCCTATTCCAAAGAGCTCACCCTGTGGCCCAATGGGCAGAGACACTGGTCTATTAAACCCATGATAGTTACCGAGGGCGTCCAGTCGGCTGGATGCCTGCACCGCCGTGGGGTACCTACATCAGGGATATAGTGAGCAGGTCAGAGCCGGGGTATAAATCATTCGCAGGCTATGTGCAGACCCTCACCCAGCTCACATAACTCAGAGCCCGGAGCTCTGGCTGCGTGGTAAGTTGATCTACTTGCTGCCCTCCTGGTGCCGAGTGCTTAGCACCAGCCTGCTGGTTCATTTCCTCAGGGCCCCTGCTTTCTCATCCTTCCCTTTGTCTTAAAGGGGATGTGCCTTTCCTTGGGTAACTACCTTGGCCAGGGGGAGTTTCCTGGGGGGAGGAGGAGCTCTGGAATGCATGGGGAGGGGGCTAGGGCTGTGTCCAGCATTTACCCCACGGGCCCCACTTTTGTTTCTTAGCAAATTTGAAAGGATCTTTCTTCCTTGCCACCGATTCGGCCAGCTTACATTCACATAAAGTGGTTACCTAACTGTATGATTAATGCGTTTTCATATTTTTCTCTGTACGAGTCATAACCCCCTTGAGGAAAGCTGTCATCTTTTCCTCTTTGTTTCTCCGCTGAGAAAGTGCCTGGTACCACCGCACTCAGTACGTTTTGAAAAATGCATGAGTCCCAGCCTTGAAGAATAATTTACTGTAGTATTTTTCATCTTTAACTGGGTTTTGCTACATAACAAAGTACCCCAAATTTGAGAGGCTTTCCATGACGCTCGCTGTGGGCCAGTGCCAGCTCTGTCAGGCTCCCCATCGTTTTGGAGCCCAGGCGGAGGGGCGAGTTCCTCGTGCGGCTTGCACTGGTCATGTGGGCACAGTGGAGACGAGCCACCTTCCCAGATGTGGCTTGAGTGTGTCCACCCACGTTCCTGTGGTCAGGTCCATCACATGGCCCAGCGCAGCCCAGCAGGGTGGAGAGCAGAGTCCCAGGGGTGGGTGGACACAGCATGAACGTTTGCAAACACAGATACACTGCACCACACTTCACTTTTGTGAAGTTGTCGGGAATTGTAGGAGCAACGATACAGTGACCTGGGGCTGGCTGTGTCTGTACGCAGAGTATCTAACATTGGGGCCCTGGTGTGAATCCCAGCTCAGAAGGGCAGGAAGGAAGACAGAGGAAGGGAGAGTTCCTCTCTCCTCCACTTTTCTGTTCTACTCAGGCCCTCAATGGATGGGCTGAGGCCCCCTTGCTCCCTGTGTCGTGCATTTGAGGTGACTTCCCTGCATTTGAATGCAGCCTCCGGCTCCTCTGGCTGCTGCTGCTGCTATATCAGGGCTGAGCTGAGCCACTGCACAGGGCAGAGGCCGAGTGTCGACCCAGGAGGAAATGCTGGGACAGAAAACCCACACGTGCTGCCACTCACCGAGCGCCAGAGGCCGGGCTGTGCTCTCTAAATTCGCGAGCTCGTTAATGAAGCGTGCGTGGAAATCGGGCAGAGCGGGCATTCGTTTTTCCACTTCACTGCCTGGAAAGTGACTCTGAGCTTGCTCAACCTAAGCACAGGAGCCGCAATTCAAAGAGCCACGCCGGGCGAGGGCCACCGCTGGCCCGTCCATTCCAGGGACTCAGCAGGGCCTCTGGAAAGGCAGAAGGCAGATTCCATGACTAGTTTTTTTTTTTAAAATAAATCATAGTTGTGCGAGATTATCCCTTTTCAAAAATTAGAGTTTTGTGCCTCAGAATAAATTGCTAGATGCAATTAAAAAAACCAAGTCGTGTTTTTCATCACCTTTATTTTTCAGTTGTCCAAATAAGACTGTGAGTCTTGGAAGAAGAGGGTTCCACTCGTACTGATGAAATGATTCTTGTGGCTAAGAGAAGGGCTCTAAAAATGGACGAAGAGCCATAGCAACTCATGAGGGAGCACAGACTCCACAGAGAGGCCCAGAGTTGGAGAGGCACCCAGGGTCCTGCCAGGAAAGGCAGCTGCGTGCCACATGGGTCTGCCACACGTGCCTTGAAGGATGTGCTGGACATTCAGAGGGCATTTGTATTTGTCATAAGACGTATCCATTTAGATATTTAACTGTTTAGGGTGGAAACACAAATTTGAGAAGCTTCCCAGTTAACTTTCCCAGCTGAGTTGTAGCTAAGCAAGACTGCTACTTCTGGCAAAGGCAACACAATGCAGACCAGAGATGCAGAAGAAGGAAGCAGAGTGTGATGTAACGGGTGAGTTGGAAGGTGTCGGCTGCAGGGGACCTCCTGTCACGTGAGAAGTTTAGGGAAAAGAGTTGGGAAAGGGTAGGTTGGCCATGGAGAAAAGCTGCTCCACATGAAGATAAAAATAGATAAAATTTACTGGAACGTATAACAAAGAGTCACAAGTATAAATTTACCTTATGTTACCAGATCTACCTTATACTGATATTGCAATATCAATTTTATCTTTTAAAATTATAACCAACTAAATAAAAGAAGATTATCATAAGATAATATGATAGCTCTCTTAATATTGATATTGAGTAGTTCAGCTTTATTTCCAATTTTACATTTCTGAATTGTGTGGGATTTATTATAGGAAGTTTTGCTTTGGTCTTTTCAGCTGTACTAGGTTGCATTCAGGACATGTCAGTAATGTTACCCCAGAACACAAAGTATAAACACGGGAGGTCTCAAATAGTTCATGTGAGTGAAGAGATAGGTAGAGATAAAGCAGATGCATGCATTCAGAGCCCAGGTGTGCACTGTGTGGCTTAGGCTGGGATGCAGCATGTCCTGGGAAGGGAGGGAAACAGGAGAGTCCATGTGGAAGACCTGCAGGGCCAGGCGGTGGCTGACGTCCCGCCTCAGGCGGCCAGCTCGCAGGCCTGGGGAAAGATGCAGAAAAGTAAAGAAATGGAAATTTGCAAGCCTCTTATTTTCCTGTAAGACAGTGATTTATGGTGGATACTGAGATTGTTTTCAGTATGTTGATTTTGTAAGTCATGTTTTGATGTAACACCTTTGGGTATGTAATTTTTTTTTTTGTATCTGTATTTATTTTCTCAAGAAAAAATATTAGGAGTAATATTACTGAGTAAAATGAACTTTTAAAGAGTTCTGATAGGTATAGACAGATGTTTTCAAAGTGTTTCCCTTTGCTTGTTTCCTTACCAGCTTTGGTTATTAACCCTTTCATTGCCTTTGTCAAGCTCCTTATGAAGAAAAAGTATAAATTTACCTTATTTTACTAAATCTATCTTATCCTGGTCTCAGGTGATGCTTGAGCTCTTGCCGGCTGGCATTGCACACTGGTAGCTTCACAATTCTGGGTCTCCAAGGTGGTCTGGCTCTCATGGCCCCACTAGGCATGGCACTGATGGGGTTTCTCTGCTGCAACTCTGACCCCACATTTCCTCTTGGCATTGCTCTAGCAAAGGCTGTCTGTGGTGACTCCACCCGTGTGACAGATCTCTTCCTGGGACCACAGGCTTTTCCATATATCCTTTGAAATCGGGGTGGAGGCTCCCAAGCCTTCACGGCTCTGGCATTCTGTCAGCCTGCAGACTTAACAACACATGTATGTCACCAAGGCTTCCAGCTTATATCTTTCAAAGCTGTGGGTCCAGCCACACCTGGGGCCAATTTAGTCACAGCTGGAGCAGCCAAAGCAGCTGGGGTGCAGGTGTTGGAAGCAGCTCCCCGAGGTGGCCCTGGGCAGTGTCATGGAAGTGCCCTAGGCCTCTGGGCCTGTCATGGAAGATGGTGTCCAAGACCTCTGCGATGCCTTCAAGGCCTTTCTCCTTTTCTCTACCACAAGGCCAGGCTGGTGTGAACTTTCCAAGTCTTTACACTTTGCTTCTCTTTCTTCCTTGCTAATCTCTTTAGCTACGCCGTTGCATTTTTCTCCTGAAAATGCTCTCTGCTTCTCTACCACATGGCCAGCTACACATTTTCTAAATCTTTACACTCTGCTTTCCTTTTAGATATATATTCTGGCTTTATGTCAAGGCTTTGCTACCATAATCCAGCATAGGCTGTTACAAGTAACCACACAGCTTCCAGAATGTTTTGCTACTTAGAAATTTCTTCAGTCAAATACTTGTTTCAGCACCTTGAAGTTCCACATTCCATAAAACTTTTGGGCATGAACAGAATGCAGCCGAGTTCCTTGCCAGTTCATAGCAAGGGTGACCTTTGCCCCAGTTTCCAATAAGTCCCTTCTCATTTACATCTGAGACCTCCTTAGAATGGTCTTTACAGTCCATGTTTCTGTCAGCATTCTGGTTGCCACCACTTATCCAGTCTCTGAGATGTTCCAAACTTTCCTCACCAGCAGCGAGGCTTTTCCTAGCCTTCTCCACATTCTTCCAGCCTCTCTGTAATGCTGACTTCCAAAGCCACGTCCACATTTTCAAGTATTTGTTATAAGCAACACCCCTCGTCTCTAGTGCCAATTTTCTATATCAGTCTGTTTCTGTTGCTTATAACAAAATACCTGGAACTGGGTGATTTATAAGAACATAAAATTTATTGCTTACAGTTTCTGAGGCTGGGAAGTCCAAAGTCCAGAGAACACATCTGGTGAGGGTCCACCTTGGTGATGGCTCCAGAGAAACGGGGTATTACATTGAGAGATGGTGGAAGCAGGGAGAAACTCTCACGTTCTCTCCTTTTGAAGCCCTCAGAACACCGTGCCCATGACCACCATTATTAATCCATTCAATAGGGCACGGTCCTCAGAGTATAATCACCTCTTCAAGGCTCCACCTTTTGATTACCAGAATAGGACTTCCCATCCTCTTATCACTGTCACAGTGGGGACCAAGTTTCTATTGCATAACACTTAGGGGACACTGTTCAATCCACCACTGTTGTAAATTTAACTCATTGCTTAAGGGATTTTAATCTGTTCATTATGAGCTCATTGAACATAAATCAAAGGCCTCTCTGCATGTGACTGTTAAAATTTACTAGATTTCTAAATATAAAGTCTTAGTTAGAATTAAAGGTATAAGGAAACTAGGTTTTAAAATTTTAAACATTTAGTCAATTGAATTATAATTTTTTAAAAGATCAAAATGAACCGTAAGTAGTTTCCTTCTGTTTAAAGCCATCTTGGTGCATCGCGTTGCCACAGTGTCACAACAACGCTGCTGTGTCACTAGCGGTTTGTCTGTGGCTCCGATCTTGCAAGCATCAGTGTTTGTTTTGTGGAATCTACTTGTTGAGTCCTGTGTTGATGGAGAGGGGGCCACAGAGTGTTTGGGTGGAAAGAATCTCTTGCTCCCACACGTGAGCACCGAGAAGGAGGCTTCCTGCTGTGCAGAGACATGGAGCACCCAAAGTTGTCATGGCCTGTCACATCACGTTAAAAGTCACATCACACGCAAGCCTGCGACTTGTCCTCACAGTGTGGGACCATGTTCCACGTGGAAAGTTTCACATAGATGTGGGACATGAAATAAAGGTCCAGCAAGTTTCCTCCCAGTTCTGCTTTTTTATAAGATTTGAAATCTCTACATACAACAGGTTACTGTAAATACTGAGAAAACCAGTTAGTCCCCTGCAGTTATTGTGCCGGTCCATTAATCCAAAAGGAATTGTACAACCGGCCTTCCCTTTACTCTTATTTCTCCTGCAGGAACATGCATATTGGAAAGTCAGATCTTCACTGTCAACCAATTATCTTGATCCCATGTTCTTTAAAAAGAGAAAACGGTCATTTGAAGGTTTCTGCTCCCTTCTGCAGCGTCTTCTGTGGCAGCGTCTTCTGCGGCAGCGTCTTCTGCGCTTCCCACGCCTGCGGGTCTGTCGGTCCCGGCGGGTTCTACCGCACTCGCCTCCTTCCCCGCGCACGTGTCTTCTTTCTGCAGCCACCCTGCCGTGCCAGCTCTTACAGATTCTCGCTTGTGTTTTACAGGGAAGACACCAAGCAAGGATTTTGTACGAATGTCTTGTTTCCTTTAGGAGTGATTTCCACAACTTTTACTTTGAAACCCTTGTTCAGATGAAATCTCACACAGTCATGGGCCTTTCTGGCTGAGGATGGCAGAGCCCGGGAACTCTCCCTTGTTTTGCTCCTCAGCCTCTGACTTCTGGGTTGGTCAGACCTGGGGTTCCACAGATCCCACTGTGAGAACCACTGGTCTAGTGGAAGCACGTCCAGAGACAGGCTCTTTTGCTGTGACGTCAGTGCTCCCTTTCCCGAGTGACAGTGCAGTTTCCGTTGCTCTCACGGGTCCTCAGAAGCTCTGTCCTTCTGCCTCTCACCTCTGCACTGGGGCGCTGTGGCCCTTTACTCCAAGATCTGCGTCTGCACAATGTCCGGGGTGCATGGTCGACAGCTCCTGGAACACTGAGGTCCATGGCTTCAACTTCTCTTTTTCTAGCCACCCAGTTTATTCTTGGAGTTGTAGCCTCCAAACTCATGTAGAAAGAGGGGTGCTGATGGGGCATAAGCCAGGAATCAGCTTGGGGCTGTGGGGGTGGAGGAGCTCCCAGAACTCTTCCCAGGCCAGCACAACCACAGTCTTTCTAAGGGTTGCATGAGGGTGTTTCACATGTGGGTGGCCAAACCGTATGTCTCCGTCCATTTCCTTTACTCTTGTGTGGTCACTGGAAAATATCTTCCAGAGTTTCTGCAATCGAGTGTCTTCAGCTATGCTTGTTTGTGATGTTACAGTTTTCATGTGGTAGTAGGAAGCCCTCTAGGAATTCCTAGCAAGGTTCCATTTTGACCTGGGAGTCTCCATAAGAAATCAAACTGGTCACAGAGAACTTAAGAACATCTCTGTACTGGGATTTTTACACTGACCAAAACATGTTGCTCCTGAACTAGTTTATACACTTGATGGTACTAAAATAGATACATGCACTGTTCTCCCATACAAGCCATCTTGTTAGGATGCCCTACTCTGTAGCCTCTAGAACCTGGATTGCTTATATCTCTAGGAAAACACATTCAAATTGTGTTTGAACAAACCAAAAATGTGCATGACTGTCCTACACATTGCAAGATCTGTAGCATCCCTGGTCCTTCCCAACCAACACCAAATAACCACCCCCACCCCAGTAGTAATTGTCAGAGCCCAGTGTGCCCTGATCCACTTCCAAATGTCTCGTTAGAGACAGCCGCACTCTGGCTGGAGGTGCTGGACCAAGGAGGCCCATGCGAGGTCAGCTTCCCAACTTCACAGATGCCTCCTGAGGCTCCCGGTCCTATCTGAGGGTCTGGGATGTGGCCCAGCCAGCACTTGTGTTGTTTGTACGCAGCATGCCTTACCTCGACCCTGGGCCACTGTGTGGCTTTTTGTTATGTTTTTTACAATAAAACCAAACATGGCAAATATTAATTGCTTTGGGGTTCTCAGTTTTGAATGTCCACACATTGTCTTGGTGTCAACTGTGTTAAATGCACATTTGTGCAGGTCTTCCTGGCCAAGCGCAGACTGTGGCTGGTTTTCTTACCAAAGTGAGTTCTGAATTCTCCAAACTAAAATCTGACTATCCTGTTTCAGAAGCATGTCTGTGGGATGCAGGCAGCATGGCAGCCAGATGGAGAGTCCGCGCTCCCATGGCCTCTAACGTTGCTTAATGTTGCTTTAGTTCAGACAGGCCCTGGAGTCCTGGTTCCTTTGCTGTCTGATTTAAACACCACAAAGATACTTCAGGGTGTCACAGCCCAGTACATGCCCCTCCTAACGAACGACAGGTCAGTGAAAATTAATAAATGGTCATCATCAAAATATTTCTATAGTTTTCTTATCATCATATTTTGAAGGCCATTAATGCCATGAGAATCTGCCCGGGGTCCCTGAGGACCAAGAGCTGCACCGGCGTCTTTGGAGTGTGCTGGAGGTCCTGGGCAGGAGACTTCACAGCCACCTCCAGGCTCCGCTGTGTGCCAGGCCTGACACAGCAGGGCGGATTTCCACCCACAGAATCCCTTCTCTGCTTCCGCTCTCAGAATTGACTTCAGGAATTTTAGATATCAGAAGTAGAGATTTAGTTAGTGGTATTATTATTTGCATTACAAAATGTTTCTTTCATTTCTTACATAACTGGTCAAAGCTTCCTCTAATGGATAATCAGTCACAGACAAACAAAACTGAGTTATTGAAGACAAATTGATAATAAAAGTAAAAAATTGAACTCATAATACCAGTTAATGAGTAAATAGTACTTGATTTACAAAACTCACCCTTCAGCACTCAGCTCTTTAGGGACAAATTGATCAGAGGCAGAAGGTGGCTTCCACATGTGTGTACTCAAGACATTCCAGCACACATGTGACAGATGAACACGCACTGTGCAAGGACACACTGTTTCTTACTGTTTAACATAAGGGAGGAAATGCATGGTGCAGGTTTTTAATATGTGGTGGAGATGTTTTTAGTGGATATCTTAAGGATCCCCTTGAAATATTAAACGAATAATAGATCAGGGTGGGCAGAGTTCTGCCTTATCTGAAATAGAGTCTTGATTACTTAGACGTTTCTAATTTAGAATATTATATATTATATAGATCTTCTGATGAGTGATTTAGAGTAAAGTTTCATATAAAATTTTACCAAAAACAAGAATTCGGCTCTGCATTTAGAAATTGGCCCTCAAGTCCAGGCCAAAGCACAGAAGACAACATTGGTATTTTGCTGGCAGGGGAGGAAGCCCTCGTAGCACGTTGCTGCCAGTCCCAGCTTCTGACGGGAAAAATGCGTCAGGACAGATCCTGTGCGTGTGAGCGACAGGCAGCATCAATCACCCGGCTCCGCACAGGCGTCTCAAGCTCGGTACAGCTGAGTAAACTTAGCTCCATCTTCTCTACATACAGAGACTGTCTTGGATTGTTTCTCTGGTGGATGCAGCATCAGAGAGAATGTTTCCGCTCATTTTTTAAAACACGAATTTCAGACAGACTGCGATTTTCTGCAGGAAGTTCCAAACTACTCAGACGGCTCGTGAAACAGGGCATTTGGGTGACAGCAGGCAGGAGTGTGGACTCTGGAGGCAGCATGCAGGACTTGAATCACACCCTCAGCCCTTGTCCTCGCGTGTGCTTGGAGTCGGGCTCTGCGTGTCTGGGGTGGGTGGTGGAGCTGACTCTGGCTCCCGAGGAAGTGGGTGTTGGCTTGTTAGTCTGTCCCTTCAGTCACCCACCCCTTGATGTGCCATGTTAAGCTTGTCAGGAGCTTACAGACTTGGGGGAGGGCTGGAAACCGAGGATGTGCCACAGGCTGGGAAGCCCGAGCCTCGGGAACATTCTGGATGCTAGACCAGCTGGTCAGGGCCGTGCTGGCACAAAGGGTTCCAGCTGATTCCTCAGAGTTAGAATGCAGATGTGAGAGCTAGGGTGATGAGTCTGGTGCCTGCCCCTCTTGCACTAGCGCCAGGCAGAGGGGTCTGTGGCTCCTCCTCAGGGTGTCTCACACCTGGTTTTACGGCCCACCAAGACGTCCCAGAGTGGGGAGAGGTGATCACCCAGGGCGACACAGGGTGTGGTTGTGAGGACAGTGGGCTCTGGCAGCCAAACGCCAGTGAGGACGCTCGATAGTCTTTATCCCAGCATGTTGCTCTCTCATCTGAAGATTAACTTGTATCACGTACGTGCAGCTTTTACGCTGGGCCTCACACTTTCGAAATGCTTAAGAAATGCGGATTCTCCACTTTAAATCTCCCTCCCATCCACTCGCCCCCCAAAATCTGCATTCAGAAGCCACAGAATTAAGCCAACCCCTGAACTTGGAAAATAGATTTTCTTATCCTTGTGGTTTGGATTTTTAAATTTTAAAATAAGGAAAAAATCTATCTTGATTAAACTAATTTCATAAAAATTATGTTGAAGGCAACAGATTTCTGCTGCCATGTCCATTTTAAGTTTCTGGTAATCTTTTTGTCTTTTGTGAAAAAGTAGGTTTATACTTACTCCTTTGTAGGTGCACCTTCGGCTCCTGAATGCAGTGTTTTTAAAAATTGTGCTTGGCATTTAGACTGAAAGTAGCTGTTGGTTAGCAAGAGACACACTGATAACGTAGTTGAGACACTTCTGAAAGAGAAACCGAGTTCGGCCTGGTTTGATATTAAGTGAACACAAAGTGCCCAGGATTGGGCTTTCACCAGGAGTGTTTGCTAAGATCTGTCATGACTCAGGCCTGGGTTGCTTGTCACTTTTTTGGCTTTGTTTCTATCTTTTTTTTACCAACTCCATTTCCGCTGTCTTTGAATTCAGTAATTCCCAACCCTGGCTGTGCTTTAGAGTTATAGGAAAACTCTATAAAACGCAGTGCCCAGCTCTACTGGAGACCAGTTACATCAATGTCTTTTCACGGTCACGGTGGGGCTAGGTAGGGCAGGGCTTCCAGGGTGGACTCTGGTGACAACTTTCACTCTAAGTGCAGATTTTCCCTGGGTCTGCTTGTGGGCTTTATTCTTTTCTCGTTCTTTTGTGCTGCCTCTGAATTTGTCACCCTTTTCCTCATCTTAAACTGCTATCTCTGAGCCTTTGCCCAGTACCCCACTCACCTCCACAGACCCAGATTCCATTTGCTCTGGGGCATTTCCACCCACAGGCCCTGCAGCGCTCCGGGCTCAGCGTCTGGCCCAGACGTGGTGTTTTCTTCCCAAGGCCTATGGTCCTGTACTGTCCACCCACGAGCATAACTGGAGCTTTGGAGTGAGCCGTGTGCTTGTCCTCCATTGCATCATAGTCGATTGTCACAAACGTAACCCGACTGCCAACTCATATCTTGCACCTTCTCCACCCCTTCTCTCTGTCCTCGTTTAGCTTCCAGCAGTTTATGCAGATTCTTCCTGTGGGCTTCTGTCTCCAGATGCCCCACGTCTCATCTTGTGTTCTGCCACCACAGGTCTAACCCTAGCACCTGCCCCCACTCACTCTGCCTTCAGCCTTTGCCGTTCACCTTGCAGACTGTGGAGACAGCGTAGCATGGGTGTGAGCGGAGAAGCCAGACCTGTAGCTCTCCCTGGACAGCTGTGGTTTCGGTCTGCTGCCCAGGAGCTCTCCTTTTCTTTCCGAAGTGTCCTAATGCAGGTCACGGTGCTATAAATTTCCCTCTTGTGCTTCTTTAGCAGTATCCCCCCAATTTTAAAAATGTTACATTTTTGTACTCATTTAGTTCAAAATACTTTCTAACTTCCCTTTTGATTTTTTTTTCATTGATTTCATGGGTTATCTGAGAGTGTGCTGTTTTGTTTTCAAATATTTGGTGACTTTCCTGAGATCTTTCTTTTATTGATTTCCAGTTTAACTCCATGTGGTCAGAGAATATGCTCCACATGATTTAAACTCATTCGGCTTTGTATTTTGTTCTGTGTATACCAGAAAAGAATGAGTATTCTGCTGTTGGTGGTGGAGTATTTTACACATATTAGTCAAGTTGATAGATAGTGTTTTTCAGATCTTCTATATCCTTGCTTATTGTGTATTTGTTTTATTAACTCTTGAGATGGTATTAAAATCTCTGACTATAATCGTGGGTTTTCTCTTTTTCCTTATAATTTTATCAGTTTTTGCTTCATGTATCTTGATACTCTTCTTTTAGGTTTAGGGTTGTTTTGTCCTGTTAATGAATAGACCCCTTTATTCTTTGCTTTGAAATATGCTTTGTCTCATATTAATATAGCCACTCTAGCTTTATTTTATTAGTGTTAGGATGGTATATTTTTTGAGAATTCTCTTCCTTTTAGCCGATTGAAGTGCATTTCTTTTTTTGTATTCTCCACATCATGCTCTCTAGTAAGCTAACTGGCCAGCCCTGAAATACATTTCTTACAGGCTGTATTTAGTTGCGTCTTGGCCTGCTATTCAATTTGACCATTTCTGCCTTTTAATTGGTGAGTTTAGACCATTTATACCTAATGTGATTCCTGATATGATTATGTTTAAAGCTCTTATCTTGCTTACTTTTTTTCTGTTTGTTCTATCTGATCTTTGTTTTCTTTTTCTTTTTCTGCCTTCTTTTGGCTTAATTGTATATTTTTTTGAATTTCCACTTTATTGCCTTTTTTTTGGCTTTTTAGGTATAATTCTTTTTTTGTTATTTGGAGGTTGCTTTAAGATTTGTAGCATATGTCTTTACCTTATGACAGACCACCTTCAAGTGACATTACACCACTTTCCCTCACAATGGGAAACTTCCCTCTCTAGGCCTTTTTGCTGTTATTGTTATGCATTTTACTTTTATATATGTTATGGTCTGAATGTTTATGACCCTCCAAAATTCACATGTAAAATTTTCCCTCCCAAAATAATGGTGTCAGGAGGTGGGGCCTTTGGGAGGTGATTAGATCTTGAGGGTGGAGCCCTCATGAATGGGATTAGTGTCCTTATAAAAGAGACCTGAGGGAGCTTGTTTGTCCTTCCACACATGAGGACACAGCAAGAAGGTGTTGTCTAAGAACCAGGAAGTGGTCCTCACCAGACACTGCTGGCACCTTGATCTTGGACTTCCAGCCTCCAGAACTGTGAGAAATAAATGTCTGTTGTGGAGCTGCCAGTCTATGGTATTTTTTGTACGAGCAGCCTGAATGACCTAAGACAAAATGTTATAAATTCCACACTATATTGTTATTAATTTTGTTTAAACAGTTATCTCCTAAGGAGATTTAAATGATGAGAAAAATCTATGTATTTGCCCATGTAGTTTCCTAGGAAACCTTTTGAGCCTAAATTTTCTTATCTCTAAAATTAGGTTGTTGAATTATATGATTTCTATGGTTCTTGACTAGCTTTCTCTAGTGAGAGCACTGTTACACTGTGAAACTCCGTGCGTGTGTGTTCTGGTGGGGATAGATTTAAATGTATTATGTATATATTTTATATTTATGTATACTCTATATTCCGAAAATATGTAATATATATCTGTAAATGGGTA
The DNA here is from genome assembly GCF_027409185.1 of Cynocephalus volans. Lineage (NCBI taxonomy): Eukaryota > Metazoa > Chordata > Mammalia > Dermoptera > Cynocephalidae > Cynocephalus > Cynocephalus volans. Next base: position 166,109,523 of record NC_084464.1, on the reverse strand, counting down.
CAGTAAAGCAATCCCAGTGACTCATATATACTGGACATGTGTCTGAGGATTCTAGGAGTGAATTCACTGTCAGGTCCCTGTAAGTGACAGAGCCCATTTCTGTCTGGATTCAGACCACAAGGCCTCACCTCCCATCCTGTGGTTTGCTTCTGAGACCCACATGTGTTTTCTTGCTCACCTCTCTGCATGCTGGGCTGAAGCGGGACTCATTTGGAGTTTCTCCTCTTAGACATGGGCACAAGCCTTATTTCTTTTTTTGTAGCCAAAGACAAAATGGTTTGAGTTCCATATAAACATTTACTTGTATTTATTAGGCGCTCACTATGTGACAGTCACAGTTCTTAAGTGCTTTATTCAATTGTCATGATCTTAAGAGGTAGGTGTCTAATTATCTTCATGCCGCAGATAAGGAAGCCTGGCACACAGGTGTTAAGACACAGGTTCATGCAGCTGGCGAGTGGCGGGCTCGGTTGTGCACCTCATCAGTCTGACTGCAGGCCCTGTGTTCCTGAGTGCCATGGCCCAGCGCTCCAAGCCCACCGAGGTGTGTGGGCACTGAGGAGAGAGACTGATACTGCCACCAGTGAGCACTGGGAAAGCTGCTGGAAGAAAAAGAGGATGAGATGTGCAGGAAGCTTCACGGGCAGATAGGAGAGCAGAGACCACGTCTTCCTTATGGTGAAGATGCGGGGACTAGAAAGACGTTTTTCTTCTTAGATTTACGGACTAGAACTGAATCCTAAATCAAAAATTTAAAAAAAGTTGCTTGTTTCTATTCTATGAGGCAGTATAGATTCTATTTTTATTAACGTGGCATTAATATTCTTTTTTTCTTTCTCAGTCATTGGGTGGTTTCAAATATGTGTTTTCATACAGAATATTCTAGTTTTGAGGAGTGTATCATTTCCAGATATTTCCTGACTGTCTCATCGTGCCCACATCATAAAAGTTAATTTCATTCCTAAGGAATGTACATGAGCTTCCTTTTGGAAAATGTTCTGCAGATGCTAGCAATGTCAACGGCCAAAGCATAACGTTCAATGTCATACGGGTTAGAAGGATAGGTAGCCTGCCATTGCCACCTTATCTATTTTAATACTCAAGTGATTTCTACAATAGACAGAAAGCTGCACTACACACAGTATTGATCTGTCACTAGAATGCAGGCATAAGCTGCCCAAATGACAAAGTAAAAGGTAAAACATACATAAGGGATTGGCCTCAGGATTTGTGGTTGCCAACAGGACTTCTCCAACAGAAAGGGAAGGAAGCTGAGCTATGAAGCTGGTGGGATATTATTTTTACTGTAAACCATCCAAGCCTGTCAGGCCTATAACTTCCAAATAGAGTGTATTATGTTCGTGCAAAACAAAGATTTTGAACTGGAGTCATTAAAAGCAGGATTTATTCCAGGCTTCATATGTGAGGGACTTACCTCTCACCAACAGTAGTCAAAGACTGTTATTTCACAGATTTATGGCCCTTGTCCTCTGGACAAGTACTAGATTCACGTTAGCTGAGTGACACGTAATTGGACTGGAAAATCATGGTACACAAAATGTACTTGTGTGAAAATCTAGCAGAGTGTTTCTGAAAAAACAAAGATTTCTCGGCCCCTGTCCCAGACATTCTATGTCAGTTGACCTAGGAAAGAGCCTGGAAGTTTGAATTTTTCACAGGATTTTGTTGAATTTGGGTTTCAGATCACTGCTTTAGAGATCCTGCACCGCATCACCCCGAGGTGGCACAGGGGCCAATTGCCGATAAGTGATCGTCTTGATTAAGACTGCCAGCACTCAGCTGTCCCTATTCTGGGTTCAATCTCTGAGGTTACTCATTTTGCCAGGAAGACCCATGTCTATCGTTTGGAAGCAAGGACTCCACTGGGATCTGTGCCAGATGTTTATTCTGTAACCCGGTAGTCCAGTGGTGCACCCTGACTGCTTCCAGCCTGGCCAGTGATATCGTAGTACTAATTATTAAGTACTATAGTTATTAAATATTGAATGCATTAAAGCACAGAGTATTACATTCATGCTTTCTGAGGCCACCATATCACGTGTCAGACTGACCTGTTGAAACAGCAGTGAGAAAATTCTAAATTCAGATATGCTCAAAATCACTAATTAACGTACTTGAAACAGAAGAATATTTCAATAAAGATTGTTTTAAGTACAGAAGCCATTTTTGTAGGAAATAGAAAGGTCAATAGAATATTGGACTTGGACCAATTTCTGACTAAGTGCAGATCACACTTGCTTGTTGGAACCCAGAAGTTTTAAGTTACGTGGGGAAATATGACAACACGATTTATTCAACATTCATAGTTTTTAGCAATCATTAAATACCATAAACTTAAATGGGTTTTATAGACATTAGAGTTCCAGTGAAAATGGAACAACCCATCTGTCCATTTTTACATGATAGTCAATATATTTTTTCAAGTCTTAACTAGGTTATTACATAACCTAGTAAAGAGTAATAAAACAGTCTTGTTTTTCAGTTATAAGCCTGTGTCTTGACCTTGTTTTAAGTATGTGGAGAGGAAAACAAGATATTTTTCTATACTTTGATATTTTTAATCAAAATAATTTTTTTTTTATTGAATAAGAATTAAAAATGAGGGCCGACCCTGTGGCTCACTCGGGAGAGTGTGGCTCTGGGAGCGCAGTAGTGCTCCTGCCGCGGGTTCGGATCCTAATAGGGATGGCCGGTGCGTTCACTGGCTGAGTGCGGTGCGGGCGACACCAAGCCACGGGTTGCAATCCCCTTACCAGTCACAAAACAGAAGAAAAAAAAAATAAAAGAAAGAAAAAAAAGAATTAAAAATGAAAGACTGAAGGTAAAAGAAACAGAAGAATTGACAGTCTATCTGCAGGAGCATGACGTGAGCACGTGTTCTGACTCATGCAGGCCGGTTGGCTTTTATCTCCGTGTAGAGGTGTGATCGAGGCACGTGGGAGGCCTGGGTCTGGAGGGCACACTTCAGTGAGTTCTGACAGGTGACGTGGGGCTTCCCATTGTGGCCTTCACAGTCCGTCCTCACCTCTCGCAAAGACTGGTTTTGTCTTTTTGAGACCTTCACATACGTGGAAGTTCTGGTGTGTCCCTTCTCTGTCTGGCCTCTTTGGCTCAGCACAGTGGTTTTGAAGTTCACCCACATTGCTGCCTGTATCTGTAGTTCCTTCCTTTATATTGCCAGAAAGTGTCGCCATCGGGTGCAACACAGTGTAACCCCCTCTCACTCGAGGATCTTTTGAAGTTTCCAGTTCTTGGTGTCTACAGATAAAGCTACTGTGAAAATTCTCATGCAAGTGTTCATGTGAACGTGCGTCCTCCTTTCCCTTGAGCGAGCACACAGAGTGTCACTGCAGGGCCACAGGGCCGCGCATGCCCACTTCAGAGTGACTGCCCGTCAGGTCTGCACGGTGGCTGAACTCTGGGCACCTGCTGCAGCAGTGCAGGACAGTCCCATCTGTTCCATGTCCTCAGCTGTGTCTGGCTTTGATAGTCTTTTTACTCTTAGCTGTGAGGTAGATGTGGAGTGGTGTTTTTATTGTGGTTTTAATTTGCATCTCTCACAACAAATAATAATATTGAACACTTTGTCATATATTGATGAACCTGTTTTTAATTGGGTTGTTTTTTAAATTACTGAGTTGTAGAACTTTAAAAAAAATGTATTCTTGATACTAGTCTGTGTCAGACATAAGTACTACAAATATTTTTTCTCTAATCTGTGGCTTGCTTATAGGATAATGATATCTTTTAACGAACAGAAGTTTTTAATGTTAGTTAAATCTAACGTTTTATTTTATGGCTAGTGCTTCCTGTGGCCTAAGAAACTTTTGCCAGTGCAAAGACTAAAAAGATATTCTCCTATGTTTTCTTAGAGGAACTAAATAGCTTTTGTTTATTTTTGTTTATTTTAGATCTGTGATTCATTGTATTAGCTATCTATTGCTGCATGGCAGTAGTAGCGCAAACTTAGTGGCTTAAAACCACACACACGCATTATCTCACAGTTTCTGTGCATCAGAAGTCTGGGCATGGGAGAGCTGGGTCCTCTGCTCAGGGTCCCCCAAGGCCGTGACCAGCGTGGGCAGGAGCTGCAGGTCATCTGAGGCTCTCCGTGGTGCGGATCTGCCCCAGGCTCACTCAGGATGGTGGAGGACTTTAGTTGCTGGCAGTTGTGAGGCTGAGGGCCTTGTTTCTTGATGGCCACAGGCTGGAAGCCATCACCCACAGCTCCTAGAGGACACTGAAGTCCCTTGCCCTACAGGGTCCTCAATAGCATCACCTGTTTCCTCAAAGCCAGCGAGGGGAGAGACTCCAGCAAGAAGGTGCCATAGTCTCCATGGTGCAGTGTGACCATGTGCATGGATTTGCCTTTGTCCCTTCGCAGTCCCCTTGACTGTGAGTTAGGAACTCGTGGGAGGGATCACATAGGGCAGGACCCTGGGAAGAGGTCTCTCCTCCACCTCCATCATGAACTGACTTTTGAATATGGAGAAAGGCATAGGTAAAGTCACTTTTCCCCCATATGGATATCTATTTACTATAGCAATATGCATTAAAAATACTTCCCTTTTCCCACTAAATTCTATTGGTGTCTTGGTTGAAAATCTATTAATTCTATACTGTGACTGAAATCTCTGCCTCACTACTTAATCTTTTTGTAATTTTAAAAGATTTTAAGTGAATTTGGTTTATTCTGCCAGTGGCACGGTTGTTATTGTAATCATCTAGCTAAGAGAATTATTGTCTCTCCTAATAATACCTCTAAAATGTTTTATAGTCCTCTGATTCTGAGACAGGAGGTGCCCAGTTCCCCTGGGCTCGGGTTTAAGGACATCTCTCTGGGTTTCAAGATAATCCCCACTGTCTCAGGCTCCTTCTCTAGGCCCTCCCCTAGAGGAGAGTCATCGTTGCTAGTTAGACCTATTTTTGGCACCAACATGGGGAAATTGAGACCTCAAGAGGTGGGCTTATGCAAATCCTGTGGCTGGGCATGCTCAGAAGAGAAGGGCTGTATAACCCTGGTGGCTGAGCATGCTCAGTAAAGTGGAATTTACCCTCTGAATGGCCTTCCACTAGAGGTGCTAGAGAGCATGGAATATTCTTGAATATGTCTGGTGCATGTGACAGGATTTGACCAATGAGCATGCTCCAAAAAGAGACCAACTCAGCATGGGCAAAACTAATGTTACATAGCTGGGAACCACCCTCTTACTTGAATATTCATTAGGTACATGAATATATTAGATGGTGAAACTGTAAAAGTGGAGTCCTGGCAGGAGGCAGGGCTGCTGCTCACTTTCCTGAGGCCGCCTGCACTCTACCAGCTCAGGTGTGCATGGCTGACTTTGTGTCAAGCTTACTTTTGGCGGTGGCTGCTCACTCCTGAGCCGGCCTGCGCTCTCCTGAGCTTCAAGTGTGCATTTGTTACTTTCGTGTTAGACCTGGTGTGGGCCTTGCTCAGTGTCTGGAGCCAGGCTGCACTCTCTCTGTGAAATCCATACCTCTTATTTGTCACGTTAAACCTGTTCTCACTTTCTACCATGGCTTTGCCCTTGAACTCTTTCCTGTGGTAGAGTCAAGAACCTGGTAAGAGGACATGGTGGGTTGAGGCCGACTGTCGGTGCCCCCCAAGACCATTCCTCTATCGGTTCCATTATAAAAGGAGGGTGCATTGATATTATTCTGGAAACTTGCTCAGTAAACTCAGAATTACATTGTAACTGTCTTCAAACGTAGTACAGGCATTGTTTTGCTCTATTACTGCACAATTTTTATTTTCCCTATGGATTTTAGTGAAAAATATGAAGAATAATTGTTTTTCTCATCCTCCTGATTGCCTTAGGATTTAGTTCAAACTTCTGGGTGTGGCAGACAAGGTTTATCTTGTGCAGCTAAGTCCACCTCTCAGCTTTCTCTCACAGGATCCGCCACCAGCCCCAGGGAACCGTTTCACTCCTCTGGGGATGTTGGGCGGTGACCGGCCCTGCCCCTGTGTGCCAGGAATGCGCTTCCCCTGCTCCTGTGCTCCCCCTGCTCCTGTCCTTACAGACGCCTCCTCATCCCACAGTCCCCTTCCAAGTGCTGTCCTCTGTGACATTCCCCAGAGTGACTCAGCTCCAGACCTCGGTGTTTCTTGACAGCTTTGTCTGGATGTGAAGAGCACTTGGGTGTTACGTTGTAAATGATCAATTTACATTTATCTTTAACTGTAAATTATCAATTTACATTCCACTGGAATCTGAGTTCTTCTAGGGAAATACAGTTTTTTATTTTAGTTTTTATTCCTGTTAGTCAACCTAATCACCAGTACAGATTAGCTGCTCAGTGAATGCCACTGAAATAAATCAACCCATATTTGTATGTGTTGTGATAACATAATTATTTCTAACAGCTTTACTTAATTTGGTGTTGCCTAAAAATTACAGTATTTTTTCTCTGAGAGTATTTGTCTCATTGTGGAGGGAAAAATGCCAATCTACCACACAGAATTCTAGAAAATAAATCTGTGTAGTCAATTTACTGGTAAAACATTTAAAATGGTAAATCACTAGAAACCACGTGAATTTTATGTTGAAAACCTAGGCTGTAACATAACCTGGGAGGGTTTTCTAATGTACTGACTTAGAAAGTACAGCTAATCCTCTTTTGCGATGACGCGTTGCGTTTGTTGACCAGAACGAGGCTGGTGGCACAGCCCTCCCTGGACTGAAATGCGATCGACCGCTGGCAAGGCAGCCACACATGAGCAACGTCTCCTTTGTGGCTCCCGAAGCTGGAGATCTGGGATAGTAAAATGCTTATGTTTTCTTAGGACATATGCTGCTTCTACATTTTGATTTGGTTATACCCCATGTTATTTTAGCATTTAAAAATTGCCTGTAATAATTTACGTGAAAACACTAGCTGTCCTGGCGCAGCAGTGATCTGCTGGCGATGTGCTGACAAGGTACGGCTGTTCTTCCTATTTTCTTGATCAGGGACTTGCCCGTGTTAACTGGCAGGCACTGCTTCTTGCACAAACCGTCAGGCTTTGCTTGGGAACACTGTACGTGTCTGTGCCCCTCTGCCACCCTGTCCCGCCAAGCCACTGAGTCCCTCCAGACCTCAAGGCTGGAGGGAACACGTGTGCCTGGCAGAGCCTAACTGCACACCGAAGCCTCAGATACGCGGTTTGCTATTGAATTTTCTTGATTGCCTCAGCTGGGTAGAACATTCCACAAGGTCATTCCTTCATTGGTTAGATAATTATGCCTTCTTTGCTAATCTGTTTGTTCATGCTAACTTTCAGCAGAACTGGAACAATAGAGCTAAAAGTGACTTAAAAGATTTTAAAGAATAATCTCTATATTTTACATGTCAAAAAACCTGTCAGTTGGAGGAGTTTGGGATCATAAAAAGTCATGGATCCGATTGTGGCAAACTTTGGGGTCAGAACAGGCCTTCAGCTCTTGCCCAGCATTCTCTCCATTGCTGGTTCTGCCTCCAAAACATCCGGAGCCTTCTGGCTTTGGAAGGCCACGTGGTCTTAACACGTCAGCAGTGACATCCCGATGGTTTGCTCTCCATGATGTTTGTGGAAGTATCTCTCAGTTTGTTCTTCCAGAAAAAAAGCACCTTAAAAATGGTCCTTTGCTTCTACAGCAAGTTATAATGTTCACGTAGAAAAATTATTTATTTAGCCTTCAAAGCTGTCCTAGAAAGGTGCTATCATTGCTATGTGTAGCAAAGAAAGGAGACACAGAGGGGCCGAGACTGGCCCCTGACCCCTCAACACTAACCGGCCGAGAAGGTTTAGTGAGAAGTCCTGCGTCCAGCATCGGAAATCTTCCCCTGCAGGACAGCTGAGCTACTTGTTTCTGCCTTTCCATTTTATTACTATACTGATTTGTTCTTTTGTGACAATTCATTCCTAATTTCTATTCTAAGTTCCGTGATAAAGGTTCAATGAAAATTTGGCAGAGGACATCTCGGTATTGCTCTTCCCTTCTAAATGTGAAAATGGCACCAGGACTTCCTTCTGTGTTTGTGTTATAGGGGAAGGAAAGGCTCACTTGACGGGGTCGGCTCATGTCTAGGGAACAGGAGTCAGGCTGGAACATGGAGTCGCAGGCTCTGACCTGCAGCAGGAGGTCACTTCTCCACGGCAAGGGGTCTGGTGGCTTCGTGGTGACAGTTCTGTGAACACACTTGGAGTTGGCCTATGTCGATCGCAGCTGTGGGGCAGTTTTCGAGTCTTTATGATCATGTTTCCCATCCAGACTCCCACACCTGCCCCTCTTCCTACGTTGGCAAACACATGCCACGCACACCGGCCCCTCCCCAAATACCACACAAAGCCCCTGCAAGCCTCTGCTGCCGTAAAACTCTCGGGTTTGTGCGAACAGCGACCCCAGTGAAGGGCGACTGTTGCCTCAGCCCGCAAGTCACAGACTACCTGCACAGAAATGCAATTAATTAATTTTTTCATGTATGGTGGTAGAATCCAGCTAACAACGTTTAAGCACTAGACAGCAGAGGAAGGGGATGAAAATTCCATTGTGAATTAGGTTCAAGGGAGGTGGCAGATGGTCTCAGCAAGCCATGCGGGCATGCACCTCACCTGTGCCCTCATCAGTGAAATGTAATTAAGCAAATGTACTCAACAAGTGTTCACAAAGCACCTACTGTGCGGTGCACGACTGTAGACTAGATGTCGTCAAACACCAATTCGTGGCGTGCCCCCCACATTCAGGCACCGCTCTAGGTGTTAGGGCTGCTGGAGACAACACAGCCTGGAGGGTGCTGCAGAGTGATGTTGTACTGTGTGTGTGTTTGTGCACGGGGGACAAATGGTAGCGAAATGAGTCAATCGTACAGTTGTTAAAGAGGTGATGAGTCCTATGGAGGAAAATGAAGAAAGGGGGTGGGTGTGCAGAGGCGGGGCGGAAGCTTCAGGGGGAGGGCAGGGGGCAGAGGCTGGAGGCCGCAGCCGGGAGCTCCGGCTGGTGGCATGGCCAGTGAGGCTCAACAGGAGGTACTTGGGAGGCTTCATGACAAGGCCAGGATGCCACCCCCAGATCCTGGGGACCTCCAGGACTTGTTCTATAAATGGCATCTCTCAGGGTAAGGTGGAAGCGGTGGAGAGTCTGGAGCACCCCACTGGGAAGTCTGACCTAGGATCTAAAACAGGGGCTGGGAAAGCACAGTGCCTATTTTTGCAAGTAAAGTTTTATTGGCACACAGCCACCCACTTGTCTAGTGTGGGCGGCACCTGCTGTGGAGCAACAACTGTGGAGTGGAGCCCCGGCCTTCCAGGCCACCAGCCGTCACTGTCTGGTGCTTGATAGGGTGCATTGTCCTCAGAGAGTCAGTCAGGCTGTTGTGTTGAGAAAAGACTCTGGGTGAGACCTTGGACACAGCAGACCAGCTAGCGGGCGTTCTGTGGACACGTAAACCAGATGGGGCGTAACAGTGAAGGTGGGCAGGGTAGGTGGCCAGCGTATTGTAAGCCCCCAGGAAATCAGATGTTGGCTGGTACAGTTTTATGGCAGCAGATGCCGTTTTAAAAGTAGATCCCAACTGCTGGCAGGGGCTGTGTGTGTTATCTGGGGAGGGGCCGGTGTGGCATGTGTGTGAAGGCAGGAAGAGGAGGGGCAGGTGCACGGGGTCTGGATGGGGACACGATCCTACAGTTTAGTTTGTCTACTGTAGTAGTTTATTTCAACAGGATAGGATTTATATTTATGAAGTGGTGCCTCATTTACCTTTCCAAAACAGTATGAAGGGACATGCCAGGCCAAACGCCTTTGGAATTTCGTAAATTTTTCCCCACTTATTTATTTTTCTTTGGAAGAGTCTAAAGCTATATGCCTTATTTATTTTAACTTATGCCAACATACAAATAACTCAAAATGATCAGCAAGCATGAAGAGACTCTTGTGGGCACATACCTTAAACTCCTGTCTCCTGCACGTAGCAGTGGGGCTGGAGCCTACCACGATGACAACCATGAGGACAGCCCTGGTGGACAGCACGCTCTCAGTGATGCCACGTGTCTTCTTCTAGAAACACGGAAAGTAGCTGAAAATTCTTGTCATAGTATGTGCTGCCTTCCTGGAAGTTTACTTGTTAAAAAAATACATTCGTTAGAGCAGGTTTAGGCTCACACCAAAACTGAGTAGAGGATCGCCACACACATGCACAGCCTCCCCCACTGTCGACATCTCCCACTGGAGGGGACACCTGTTAGGAGTGGTGAACCTACACTGGTACGTCATAGCCACCCGAAGTCTGTGAGTGACCTTAGGTTCACACCAAAACTGAGTAGAGGATCGCCACACACATGCACAGCCTCCCCCGCTGTCAACATCTCCCACTGGAGGGGACACCTGTTAGGAGTGGTGAACCTACACTGGCACATCATAGCCACCCGAAGTCTGTGAGTGACCTTAGGTTCACACCAAAACTGAGTAGAGGATCGCCACACACATGCACAGCCTCCCCCGCTGTCGACATCTCCCACTGGAGGGGACAGCTGTTAGGAGTGGTGAACCTACACTGGTACCTCATAGCCACCCGAAGTCTGTGAGTGACCTTAGGTTCACAGGACAAGAGTGGTGTTGCACCTTCTGTGGGGTTGGACGAATGGATAGTGACGTGCGTCCCCCATTACAGTTTCACACGGAGCGTTTCCACTGCCCTGAAGATCCTCTCTGTTCCACCTACTTATCCTTCCTCCCCAGCCCTGGAAATCTCTGATCCTTTTACTACCAACATACATTTCCCTTTTCCAGAATGTAACATGTTTAAATCATTCAGCATGGAGCCTGTCAGAGCAGCTTCTTTTGCTTGGTAACGTGCATTTAAATTTCCTCCCTGTCTTTTCATGGCTCGAGAGCTCAATTCTCTTTAGCACTGACTAGTGTTCTATTGTCTGGATTTATAGCAGTTTATTTATCCATTCTCCTATTGAGGCACATCTTTGCAGCTTCCAAGTTTAAAATAAAGCTGCTATAAACATCCATGAGCAGTTTTTTTTTTTTTTTTTTTTTTGTGGATGTAAAATTTCAACTCATTTAGGCAAATATCAAGGATCATATGGTAAAAGCATGCTTAGTTCTTTAAGAAATACCACACTTCTTCCAAAGGGGCTGCACCATTCTGCATTCCTGCCAGCAGTGAATGAGCGTTGTCATTGCTTCATATCCTCACCAGCATGTGGCGCTGTCAGTGTTCTGGATTTTAGCCATTCTAATAGGTGTGCAACATTTCTCATTTTAACTTGCATTTCCTTGATGACATGTGGTGTGGAGCATTTTTTTCATGTGCTCATTTGCCCTCTGTATGTCTTCTTTAGTGAGGTGTCTGTTAAGGTCTTTGACCCATTTTTTGATAGAATTGTGTTTTCTTATTGCATTTTAAGAGTTCTTAGTACAGTAGTTCCCCTTTATCCTTGGGGGATACGCTGCAAGACCTCGTTCAGTGGATGCCTGAAATCAAGTGCAGGACTGAACCTATGCATACTATGTTTTTTACTGCATGCACTTACCTGTGATAAAGTTTAATTTATACATTAGGCACAATAAGAGATTAACATAACTAATGATAAAATGGGACAATTATAAAAATATACTGTAATAAAAGGTATGTGAATGTGATTTCTCTCTCTCTCAAAATATCTTATACTACTGTACTGGCCTCTTTTCAGACTGAGGCTGACTGCAGATAGCCATGGATGGGGGGGCTACTGTATATTTTGGATAGCAGTCTTTTACAGATGTGTTCTTTGCAGATATTCTCTGACAGCCTGTGTTGTGTATTCACATTCTCTTTACAGTGTCTTTCACAGAGCTGAAGTTTTTAGAAGTCCAGCTTATCAGTATTTTCTTTTGTGGGTCTTGTTTTTGATGTTGTATCTAAAAAGGCATCACCATACACAAGGTCATGTAGGTTTTCTCCTATGTTACCTTCTAGTAGTTTTACAGTTTTGTATTTTATGTTTAGGTCTGTGATCCACTTTGAGTTAGTTTTTGTGAAGGGTGTTAGGTCTGTAACTTTTGTGGATGTCGCATTGTTCCAGCAACGTTTGTTGAAAGCCTCTTTGCTCCATTGTATTGCCTTTGCTCTTTTGTCAATGATCAGTTGACTATATTTATGTGGGTCTATTTCTGAGCTCTCTCTTCTGTCCACTGATCTATTTACTGTTTTGCAAATTCCATGCCCTCTTGATTACTGTAGCTTTATAGTAAGTCTTGAAGTTGGGTAGTGTCAATCTTCGAACTTTGTTCTCTATCGATACTGATTTGGCTATTCTGGATCTTTTGTCTTTATATATAAACTGTAGAATCACTATCTATATCCATAAAATAATTTGCTGGGATTTTGATTGATATTCCACTGAATCTATAGATCAAGTTGGGAAGAACTGCCATCTTGACAGCATTGAGTCTTCTTATCCATGAACATGGAATATCTCCCCATTTATTTAATTCTTCTTTAATATCTTTTATTATGGTTTTAATCTTTCTTTGATATCTTTCATTATGGTTTTGCAATTTTCCTCAAATAGATCTACTGCATATTTTGCTAGATTTATATGTAAATATTTTATTTGGGGGAATGCTAACATAAATGGTATTATGTCTTAAACTTCAAATTTCACTTGTTTATTGCTGATATTAGGAAAGCAATTGATGTTTTATATTAACCTTATACCCTGCAACCTTGATATGATCAAATCCCAGTAGGTATTTTTTGTAGATTCTTTTGTACTTTCTATATTTCTATGTAGACTCTCATATCATCTGCAAACAAAACAGTTTTATTTTTTCCTTCCCAACCTGTACATCTTTTGTACACATTAAGAATTGTTATATCTTTCTGAAAAATTGACCCCTTTAGCATTATGTAATACCTTTCTTTATCTCTGATAACTCCTTGCTTTGAATTCTGTTCTGTCTGAAATTACTATAGCTTCTTCTGCTTTCTTTTGATTAGTATTACTGCAATATATATTCTCAATTCATTTACTTTTAATCTATGTGTGTGATTTTTGACCATTGACAAAAAAGTGATTATTGATATAGTTAGATTAATACCTACCATATTTATTGCTGTTTTCTGTTTGTTCTTTGTTTCCCTTTTCATCTTCCACTCTTATTCTACCTTTTACTCATATAAAATTGAGTATTTTATATGATTCCATTTGTTGTCTTCTTTCTTAGCATATCGGCTATACTTTTTCTTTCTTTTTTAGTGCTTGTCCTTGAGTTTGTAATATTAAATTGCAAATAATTCAAGCCCACTTTCAAAAGCACTATACCACTTCAGGGGTAGTGGAAGTAGCTTATAACAACAAAGTAATCCTAATTCCTCCCTCCTGTCTCTTGTATTAGTGCCATCAATCATTTGACTTACACATAAGCATATATATAGACATAAGCATACATAATCAAGTATGTTGCTGCTATTGTTATTTTGAACAAACTGTTATATGTAAGATCAATTAAGAATAAAAAATAATGTTTTTATTTTACCTTCACTTACTCCTCCTCTGATGCTCTTCCTTTCTTTATGCGATCTGAGTTTCTGACATACATTATTTTCCTTCTCCCTAAAAAGCTTCCTTTAACATTTTTTTTCAAGGAACTCTATTGGCAGCATAGTTTCTCAATTTCTTTTGTCTGAAAAAGTCTTTATTTCTCTTTCACTTTTGAAGGTAATTTGCAGGGTGTAGAATTCTAGGTTGGTGGTGTTTTGTTTGCTTGTGTTTTCTCTTAACTTTAAATATTTCACTTTGTTTTTTCTTGCTTGCATGGTTTCTGAGGAGAAGTCAGATGTAATTTTTGTGTTTGTTCCTGTATGGGTTAGGTGTTCCTCCCACCCCCAGCTTCTTTCAGAATTTTAAAGTCTATCTTTGATTTTATGCATTTTGAAAATGATATACCTGGCTATAGTTTTGTTTGGGTTTTATTTTGATGGGTGTTCTCTAAGATTCCTGGATCTGTAGTTTGGCATCTGACATTAATTTGGGGGAAATTCTTAAGCATTATTGTTTAGAATATTTCTTCTGTTCCTTTCTCTCTTTCTCCTTTTCCTGGTGTACATTATACATATGTTGCACCTTCTGTAGTTGTCCCACACTCCTTGGATGTTATGGTTTTCTTCAGTCTTTGTTCTCTTTGCTTTTCAGTGCTGGAGGTTTCCACTGATGTATTCTCAGGATGAGATTGTTTCCTCAGCTGCATCCCATCTACAGATACCCTAAAGGCATTCTTCACTTCTTATTGAAGTGCTTTTGATCTCCACAATTTCCTTTTGGTTCTGTCTTGGGATTTCCATCTCTCTGCTTACATTTCCCCTCTGTTCTTGCATGCTGTCTACTTGATCCATTAGTGCCCTAAGCACATGGATCACAATTGTTTTTAGTTCCCTGTCTGGTGATTCCAGCTTCCTGCCATGTCTGGTTCTGATGCTGGCTCTGTCTCTTCAAACTGTTTTTTTTACCATTTGCTATGCCTTGTAGTTTTCCTATTAGTAGCTGCACGTGATGTACTGGTTAAAAGTCAACTGCAGTGAGCAGGCCTGTAGTGATGTGGTGGTCGGTATGGGCAGGAGACACTTTCTATGGTCCTATGATCAGGCCTCAGTCTTTCGTGAGCCCTTGCCCTGTACTGTGAACGTCACAAGTGCTTCTCAGATTTCCTCCCCTTGTGTATAATGCAACATATCTATAATGTACACCAGGAAAAAGAGAAAGAGAGAAAGGAACAGAGGAAATGTTTTAGACAATAAGGACTGAGAATTTCCCCCAAATTAATGTCAGACACCAAACCACAGATCCATCCTGTCTTCTTAGGTGGGACAGGATGGCTAGAGGGGACTGGAGTTTGGGAATTTCTGTTCCTCTGGGTTGGTTAGGCCTTGTTGAAACACACCCCTGCAGGTTAGGCTCTGGTTAAGTAGTTTCTCCTGAGGGAGAGCAGATCTTGTTAAGGAGAACAGAGTGCCCTGGCATATTTTAAAATGCTTCATTTCCCCCTCCTCCTGCCAGAAGCACTAGGGCATTTTTGTCCAGTATTTACTGTGGGAACCTGGTCGAGCTCCTGGAGGTAAATCTGAGGATATTGTGGGGCTCCCCATAACCTGGTCCCCCTTGAGTTTACAACTCTCAGAACCGTCCATGCCGAGCCTCCAGCACTTGCCCGGGACATTCAGGTTTTCCTCCCCAGCGCTGGTCCCACAGAGGATTCTACTTGTTAAGTCTCCTCTCGCTGTGTTCACCTGTCTGCCTCTCAGATCTGGGGGCTGTGGTTTCCCTGTGGCCTCTCCTTTCTTATAGACTTAGGAAGGGCTGTTGATTGCCAGTCTGTTCAGCTTTTTACTTGTTGTCAGGACTGAATGGTAACTCCCAATCTTCTCACATGCAGAACTGGAACTGGGAAGTCCCCAAAGGGTTACTTTTTACAAAAATTTCAGTTAAAGGCTAAACCAGTCATTTACATGACACAGATGCATATTTCAGTTTGTTCAGAAAGTTACTAAAATGGTAGAAAAAATATCTTGTTTTCTGATTTTGGAAAACATGCCTGTGTTTCCAGTTTAAGACTCAATAGAACTTAGAGAGTCACCCAAAAGAAAAGAGAACTGAGGCCTTCAGCCCTAAAGTCATGCACTGCAGGCCCTACAGATCTCATACACAACGGGGGTCCCGGCTCTTCAGGCTCTGAGCCTGGCTAGGGCCAAAGGCTGCTGGAAGGAAACCAGAGCAGGAGAGTGCAGGGACAGGAGGGGCCTCGAGCCCACAGGAGGGTCTTCGTATTTTCACAGGATGTGCTTTGAACTAGAGTAGAGACACAAATCATAAAATACCCCCCAAAAGAGTTTTTGTAAGATCTCGTTTTACTTTATTAGTGACCTAAGCAAGGCCTTGTTCTCTGGAGGTTGAGAGAAAAAATGAGAACATTGTCAAATATGGGCCACAGGGTTAATTATTGGTGGTGTAGATAAAGCATCGTGCAGGAAATTGCATGATTAAACAGAAGCTCATGCATAAACTTAATCAGCTGGGATCTCCTAATTCTGTCCTTCCTTTCTCAGACTTAATGTTGGTTCAGTGCTTGACCTGCTCACTTCTTCCTCTACCTTTTCTTGGTTTTCGAGATGCCGTGTGTTGCTGGTTCTCTCTCCACATCTTTCTTCACACTTTGCACTTCTCTGTGGGGTCCAGGTGCGAGCCCCTGACTTCCCAGGCACGTTTCCACTGGACAGTCCACGACCCCTAGTCTCAGCTCAGTGTCTTTCTGCCCCCAACTCTGTTCCTCCTTGATGGTCCCTAGCTCCGTGGCACACAAGCATCACAGGTGTAAATCTGACAGTGGCCCAGAGCACGTCTTTCACCCCTGTCCGCCATGTCCAAGGGGTCTCCAGGGCTCCAAGCACTCCACCTTTTAGAACTTTATTTTGGTCAGATCTGTGTCTTTCTCCTCATCTGTGCTTTCTGAAGGAATTAAAGCTGTGGTCTCCAGTGCGGGATATACAAGACAATCTATTATTTAAGTAGCAAAAGTTAGAACTTTGGTTTATGCTTTTATTTGTTAAATGACACAGAAAGGCTTGTTAGTATTCAGTATACAGATTGATGCTGGCGCCTCACAGAGTCTGATGGACACAGGGACGCATGTCATGCAGAGTGTGGGCTGCAAGGATCTTGCAGCTCAGAGGGCTTGGGGGCTGGCTCTCAAATGTGCAACTTTCAGCATGTTGCTAAATTACATGTAATTCACATGCATTCCCTGCTAAGTGGCTTTAAGTGTTATATTATCTAGTTTAACTAAGTTGATCCCTACAAAATGGATACATGGTTTAAAAAGATTCCTGCCAAGAAACAACTTATTAATTAAAGATAATGTCAGCAGGGAAAGCATAAGCTGGAAATGAGACATGGCTGAACCCGGCACGTCTACTGCTGGTTTTTATAGCACATGCAAGGAAATCATATGTTAATTTAATTTCCTTATGTAAAATTATTCAGAAAGTATTGGGGGAGCAGTTTTGTTGGCAAGTAAGATGAACAGAAGTGATTTAAACTTCAGAGTTGTTGTATGTTCAGTGTTTTGGTAGTTTAGCTTTTATTTCCTAACCAGACTCTGGTGTCTTGGCGTGAGATCACGGAATGTGGAGCAGAGAGAGCGCAGCGGGTGCTGAGAGTGGCAGACGGCGGGAGGGGAGGGACAGGCGCCCAGAGGAGCTGCTCCCCGCCTGCTGAGCAAGGCTGGGGTTGGAGCACAGCGAGCACCAAAGTCAAACCTGGGAGAGTCACCCACACTCCACTCCAGAGATGTTTTACCTGCGTCTTCTGTTCCTGCACCCGGAGCATTCCGTGGTGTGCAGGGTGCTCCTGATGTCCATCCCTGACCCAGGTCCCTGCGCTTGCCATTGGAAGCCCTTCATGTGGCATCAGGTATTTGCAGCGTGCCTTGGGTCAGAGATCTCATCAGCAAGTTCCTCCCCACTGACGGATGTGTCACCGTGGCATGTCACTCCTGCACACACACCTGGAACAGTTCTGTAGAAGCAGGAGCTCTCGTCCAATCCTTTACCCCAGATGCTGAGGGCACAGCCACCTCTGCTGTCCTTGGGGTGTGCCGTCGGTGCCAATGTTAAATGCAAGAGCTGGCCAGGGCTAGGCAGGGCAAAGTGTGGGCAAAGATTCAGGGTCGGGGGATGGTGTCTGAGGAGCCCGATTCCTTTTGTTTTAACTGTGTCAAATATTTAGCTTGAAGGAGCCACTTATCTGCCATCAGAGGCGTTTGTGTATGAAATATTGACCATTCTTCATCTTTCGTAGGAGCATAATAAATGCACCACATCTGAAGAAGCTCTGGAAGTTATGACGGTGAGGGGAGGGTAGGATTCAGGGGCTCTACAATGTCCAGCACCTCAAACTGCCAGAGAGCACCGTGCAGCCCACAGGGCAGCATTTGCACAGTGACGACCAGCAGTGCGGTGACTTGAGAAAAGGAGGGACGGGAACTAGAGACGAGGAAAAGGAGCAGAGGTGTGGGGGAGGAAGACCATATCAACCGAGAAAAGTGACAGAGCATGAGACGAAGGACCCAAGGGACTCTCATAAGAAACACTAGGAGACGGCACGGGAGTCGTTAAGTGAGGATTTGGTGCTTTCAGGTGAAACTTTTCTGTTGACTTTTATTCAACTGTAAAATGCTCCTCAGTCCCGCAGTGATCGTCAGCTTGCAGTTTCCTGCCCACGCTCGCCCGAGGTGTTCCAATGTGAACCAAGGAAAGGCCACAGCCTAGGAGCCAGCCAGTGTGTCCCCCACACGGCCACCTCTGCTGTCAGCCATCAGTGGCCTCCGGGCGGGACTTCCAAATGGCCCTGCCAAGACACCAGTGTCCATTAGTGTTCAGAGGACAGAATATCAGCATCGTTGAATGAAGTTCTGCTTCTTCCACCAGAATTCCTAAGGTTGAAAATGGCATAGTTGAAAGAAAAGACATTGATTTCATACTTTCTTTAAAAAAGGACCTAATTTACCTTTATATTCCTATTTCATCTATTACTTTGGAGGAAAAAGCAATGTACACATATGTTAATTCAGCATAAAGAATGGATTTCGGAAACTTTATTTAAGAGACTCAGGGCCAACTCTAGTATTTTAGAGCTGGGTGTAAATGATGACACAGAGTAACTCTTCTTTTATCCAGCGCTTATTGATCCACCCACTTTGGTTTGTAACAACAGAGGCAAGAACTGGGTTGTGAAAACAAATAGTCTCTGAACAAACTAAGCAGCTACTGCGAGGCCTCTGCAGTGCTTTGTATGTTTTACTTAGAACAGCACCCAGAGTGCAGCAAATCGTGACGAGACACTGCGGGGAGAGTTGGCGATGTGGTATAGAAAGTTTCCTTTCCTAACATTACTCTCATTTTGTCATAGCTTCCCCCATTGGATCCATGGTAAGCATTACTTGAGGGATGGGACCTTCCATGATGGGTGCGAGGGTCTGAGGGCAGAAGGGACTTGTGCCCTAATTCCCATCTGGAAACCAGGGAAGAGGTGGCCCCAGGCACTCAGCAGCAAGACTGGGTGGCTGCAGTCCTGCACGGGGCTCTTCTGTCCCGGCCTCTGCATCACCAGGGGTCTCCTGCAGCTTCTGAGGGGCCCAGGAGGACTCCAGAGGGAGGCGGGTGGGAGCTGGGTGGAGCTGCAGGTGCAGGGAGCTCTGTATGGGGATGTTCACACAGTTGTGGCGGCCAGAGCTCAGGTCGTGCGCCCACAGCAGAGTGGCGACTGCAGATACAGCTGCTGTGCACAGGCTTTGTGTGAACACTTGTTTTCTTTTCTCTGGGGTGAGTGTCCAGGCATGCCTTAAGGCAGTTGCTTGTTTGATTTTATCAGGAACTGCCAACCTTTCAGCGTGGCTGTACCGTTTCATACTTCCACTAGCAGTGTGCGAGTGTCCAGTGTCTTCACAAATTTGTCAGCACTGGCTGCTGCCACTTTTTCTGCTTTAGCCGCAGTGACAGGTGTGTGCTCGTAGCTCACTGTGTTTTGATTTGCGTTTCCCTAATGGCTAATGAATTTGAACACCTTTTCATGTGCTTACTTGCCATTGGTATAACCTCCTTGGTGAAAAAAAGAAAATCTGTTCATGTCTCTTACCTCTTTCTAATTGTTTTGTTGTTGTTTTACTGTTGAGTTTTGAGAGTTGTGTATATGTGTGTGTGTGTGAGTGTGTGTGTGTATCTTTTTCTAGACACTAATCCTTTGTCAGATATTTGGTTCCCATATCCTTAATCCCGGTCTACGGCTTGTCTCCCCATCTTCTTAACAGGGTCTTTCACAGAGCAGTTTTTGATTTCGATGAGGTCTGCTTTGCTGATTTCTCTTTATTGGCTTGTTCTTTGGCTGGAAGTCTAAGAACTGTTTGTCTAGCCCTGGATCCCATGGATATTCGCCTATGTTCCCCCCCCCCCCCTAAAAGTGTTGTAATTTTCCATTTACACTTATGTCTGTGATCCATTTTGAGGTCATTTTTCTGTAAGCTGTGAGGCTCAGGTTTCTCTCTCTGGTTTCTTCCGCACCTGTGTCGGGATCGGCAGGACATATGTGTGTGGCTCTGTTTGGTTCTGTGTCCCAATCCACCGATCTGTGTGTGTCCCTTCACCAGCACCGGCTGCCGTGATTAATGCGGGTGTGCAATAAGCTATATTATGAGGTAGAGCGATTCCTCCCGCTTCATTCTTGTTTGTTAACGTTACGTTTTGACTCTTCCAGGTCCTGTGCCATTCCGTGTATGTATTAGAATAAGCTCGCTTATGTCTACAAAAATCCTTGTTGGAATTTTGATAAAATGGCATTAAACCTATAGATAAATTTGGGAAGAATTGACATTTTTATTGTGTTGAGTCTTCAATACGTGAAACGTGGTTTGTTTTTCCATTTATTTTGATATTGAATTCCTGTTATCAGTATTTTCTAATTGTCACCATACATATACTATATACGTTTTTTAAAAAGTTATCCCTAGGGATATCATTTTTTACAGTGATTTTAAATAATATTGTGTTTTTACATTTGTTTTCCTAGTAGTCATTGTCAGTACATAGAGAGGAGATTGATTTTTGTGTCTTGTGAATTTGATTAATTTAGTTATTGGTTCTCGGGGATTGTTGTGATTGTTTTTCTATCATTTGACTTTTCTTTTTTTAGATAAACTCCTTTGGATTTTCTAAGTAGACAGTTGTCACCTGCAGATAGGGACAGTTTGTTTTTCACCTCCGAACCATGTGCATCTTATTTATTCCTCTGCCTTTCCTTAGTTGCTAGAACTGTGAGCACTGCCGAGTGAGTGGTGAGAGCAGACATCCGGTCATTACCCCACCTTGGGGGAAGAGTCTTCCACCACGAAGTGTGATGTTAGCTGCAGGTATTTTCTGACGCTCGTTTTCAAGGTGAGGTAATTTTCCTCACTTCCTAAATTGCTGAGTCTGTTTATCACAAATATGTGTTGGCTTTTGCCAAGTGCTTTTTCGGCATCAATTGGTATCATATAACTTTTCCACTTTAGCTTATTGAAGTGGTCGACTGTGACATTTTGGCACTGTATAATGCAATGTGTCAGTATTTGAAAATCTGCATGACTCAGTTAACTGGTGTTTTCCACATGGTTAATGCATGTTGTTACCAAATCATGCACTGGTAAGGATCTATTCCAAGTGGAAGATAGACCAATAGATTTTAATGATTAAGAATACAATGAGCTTATTGATATGGTTTCACACTTCACAATTCACACATCCTTTAGGAAGCATGCACTTATCATTTTTGGACTACTACCAAAGAATATTCACAGTTATCTGAGGCGAAAATTAAAAACACTTCTTCCTTTCCCAACCACCTACCTTCAGCCCAAACAACTGTTGTAGAAGATTTGATGCAGACGTGGGTGTGAGACCCAGCCGTCTTCTGTGAGGTCACACATCACTGAGATGACAGGAAGGAAAACCATGCCACCCACTTCACTCAATTTATTTCTCTTTTGGAAAAGGCAGTTATCTTCACAAGATAGGTTACCTATGTTAAAATGTAATGGATTCATCAGTTAATTTAAGTAAATTTATTAGAACTTTGCCCATTTGTTAAGTTTTCAAATTCATTGGCATGAGATTGTTTATTGCATCCATTCTCATCTTTTTTTGTTTGGTTTTTATTGTAATTTAAGATTTTTGAAATCATTTGAAACTTATAGAAAAGGTAAAAGAATAATACATGGAAGTACTAAATGCTTTTTATCCAGATCAGAGGATTGTTGTATTTATGTTTATCCTGTTTTAAAAATTGATTTATGATTTATTCACGTCCCTTCTTTTTCACTCTGTCCACGCGTAGCTATTTAGTACTTGAAATGTGGCTGGTCCTTACCGAGATGCTCTGTCAGACGAAAGTGCACATCAGATTTTGATGACTTGGTGTAAAAGATGTTTCCTTAATAATTTTTATATTGATTATGTATGAAATGATACTGTTTTGTACACTGGGTTAAATCAAATATCAAAATTAAGTCACTTGTTTCCTTGTTTTATCTTTTTAATGTGGCTACTAGTAAATTTAAAATTATGCACATGGCTTACACAATATTTCTATTAGATTGTCTATATAAACCTAGTTTTCAAAACCATCTGACAGTCAGTTGGAGATAAGGTTTTCTAAATGCCTGGACACTGGAGTGTGTATTTCCTAAGAACTGTGATAACCTCTTGTATAAATTCAGCACAGTCACCAAAATCAGGACATGCAACATCAATACAGTGCCATTACTTATTTAATCTGCAGTCCACTCCCAATTGATGTCTAAAGTCGCTTGTAACCGCCTTTCTCATTTCAGGATGGTGCGTTTCATTTAATTACTGTGTCGTCTTAATCTCTTTTAACTTGGATCAACTTCTCAGCCTTTCTCTGTCTTTTTTAACCTTGACTTTTTGAAAACTACAGGTCAATTCTTTTGTGTAATTTTTCTCAATTTCATTTATTTGGTATTTTCTTGCGATTAGATGTTTTGGGGTGGGAAGGCCACAGAAGTGGTGTGCTGTTTTTCTTATATCAGTAGCAACGTGATACTGGTTTGTTCCAGTTATCTGTTTTAATTTAATGACTTGGCTAAGATCCTGCGTATGAGGTTTCTCTATTGTGAAGTCGATATTTTCCCTTTGTAATTAATAAGCATTTTGTGGGAAGATTCTTTCAGATGATATGAACATCCTGTTTATCATCAAACTTACGAATTTTATCATTCATTGCATTTCTGTTTTGAACTTTGGTGTTTTCTGTTTTCTTTAAATTCATTTATTTTTAAATAGTGAGAAATATCATACAATGTAGTATGAAAGTGTTGTCCTTGAATTTTTGCAAATGTCTAAAATTTATACTTTCTGTGAAAAGTTTTGAACTGCTGCCAGTGGACCTAAGATAACAGTTTATTATCTTCAGAAATCAAAAATTGTCCCTTTAATATATAATTTTGTTTCCTGTTTGTTTAGAAGAGGAGAAAGCCTCTTTCAAATAGTAATTCATTAAGAAAGTAATTAATCTTTTTTAAGTGACATGTGAAGATATATCATCATTATTTATTACATTAGAATTTTTAAAAGTCTCAATGTTTTGTTTGATTTATGCTTGCTTAATATTTACGTCATGAGTAGAGTATCAGATTCAATAATCACTGTTTTTTTTTTCTGTTTCTTTTGCCAGACTTGCATATGGTCGCACTCATAGGGGACTGTGAGAATTTTCTAGTCATTTCTTGGTTAGACAAAGATCGTCTTCTATTGTATTCCTCAAAAAGGGCTCAGGGTTGCAGGACACCCTACATTCTTGCATGTTTATTTATTTATTTTTTATTATTTCTTTTTAAAAGATGACCGGTAAGGGGATCTTAGCCCTTGGCTTGGTGTTGTGAGCCCCATGCTCTCCCAAGTGAGCTACCAGCCATCCCTATATAGGATCCGAACCTGTGGCCTTGGTGTTATCAGCACTGCACTGTCCAAGTGAGCCACGGGTCGGCCCTATATAGGATCTGAACCTGTGGCCTTGGTGTCACCAGCACCACACTCTCCCAGGTGAGCCATGGGACAGCCCCATTCTTGCATGTTCAAACTAGTTTTTCTGAAGCCTTCCTACTTGAAAGACAGGCTGGCTGGGTATAAAAACCTTGGTACACACATTTTCTTCCTGGTTTTTGAAAATGGTGCTCCGCTGCTTTGTGTGCTGTGGTTTTAAGAAGTGTGATGTCGGTCCGATGACTTTTTGTGCGTCGGATGCTGCTGGAGGCTTATCTCTGGCGTCTGAGAGCATCACTGCGGCAGGGGCCCAGCACGTGGACTCGGGCTCTCCTTTGCTTATGTGGAACGTTTCCTTAGATTAAAGCTTTACATGGAGGTTCGTTCCGTCTCTATTCCTGCCTTCCTCAGGGACCGCAGTCTTACGTCCCCTCTGACTGTCTCTTCCCTGACCGTCACCCACTCTTCTTCCTATTGTCACCCTTGTTTCTTCTTTCCTTATCTCATGGTATTTTCCTGCTGTTTTCTTGCCCTTCCTTGATGTTCCTTACACATTTTTTCTTGAGTCTATTTTTCTTTGTTTAGCATGTAATTTGTCCTAAATTCTGCGGGAGACTTATTTTAGAAAACCAGCAGTCAATTAAACTGAAGGCTAGAATAAAGTTATTTTCAGTAATGCACAGATATAAAGTCCACTTCAAGGTCCTCCTTCCTAGGAAATTTGCTTGAACATATATTCCAATAAAATGAGGGCTGAGAAAAGAGGGAAGGAACAAAATCCAGAAAATAATCAACCTAACCCAGGAGAGCAAAAGGACATCTCAGGCCTCCGCTGTGTAGAGTGGGAGGAGAGGTCTTTGAGCGGACTGTGCCCTTCCTGAGCCATTTCGATCGGTAGACAGCTCTCTCCCACAAGAGCTAACAGGAGGGCGAAAAGCAAGGGTCTGGATTCCTGCAGTGGACAGGAGGTTAGGGAGATCCCCAGGTAGAAAGAGACTCTGTTCAATAAAGTGATAGTGAGAAGATAGAGACTCTTCAGTACATGACAAAAATACTTTGTTTTTTTCCTTAATAAGAAGTGAAGAAAATTAGATAGTTTGAAAAAAACAAAACAAAGCGTTTATGAGCCCAATGTGAAAGAAATTAAAACGATTGTAAGCCTCGTGATTATCAGCGATTTATGTAGCGTGAGATGCAAGATAGCCTGTGAGCCTGGTGCTGGGAGTGTCTCGCTTCTGGTGCCCAAATATCATTCTGTGGGGCCCGGGCGAAAGAGCAGTCACCCTGGCATGTGACTCGACTGCACATGAATAGCATTTATACAAACGCAATAAGGTAATTGCTGATCATGGATCCCGGGATTTCTTTTCACCATCTATAGGAGAAGATAGGAAACTCGGTTGTAGTAACAGAACTACATGAAAGGTAACAGCTTTGACCGCTTAAAATTTGGCTGAAAGATGTGAGGAGTAGAGGTGGGGAGACGGGATGCTGTGAGGGTAGCTGCTGACACCCTCACCTTATACAGACAGGAGTCTATGCACGTGGATGAACAAAACAGCAAGAATTATGATTGTGGAACACGGAGAAGAGACGTACGCAAAAGGGTTTGCGACGGAAGTCAATTCTTCTGTCACGGTAGGGAGCGGACAGAGGCCAACGGTCCTGATCAGTCGGGAAAAGTGCTATAAACACAGCTGGCTCCATAGTGACAGTCTCTGCCTCTGAGCAGTGGGCTTGTGAGTGGGACAGCTGGGGTGAAAGCCTGGTGATTTTGGTATAAGTTCTCTGAACTGTCTAAATTTATGCCATCTGCATCACATTATTCTGAAAATTATTTTTAATGGGGGGATGATGGCGGGCGGGTACCATGATTCTCAGGGCAAGAAAGGAGTTCGGTATTTGGCATCGTAGGCGTAACGTGAGATGCCGACAGAGAAACCTGAGTACCGAATTGTACTTTTGAATCGCATTTCTTGTCGATATAATACAGAATGTTATTGTTGGGTCAGATGCCCATCCTTGGCCCAATCAACTGTGGAAAAAAGACATGACAGTGCAAGTGTCCCCAGTGGGTTGGGGCAAGGGAGGGGAAGTCCTGGGTAAGGGATGCTGTGTCCTTAATGGTGACGCAGACAGAGAACGGGAAGTGGCTGAAAATGAAGCTGCTACGGATCACAAGGCTGTGCAACGAGAAACCTCAAGTTTTGCTCCACTGTTAGTAGGAAACGGAAGGTTTGCGAACCACGAAATGACAACGGACATCCCCATCGATTGTAAATTATGTCCTAAGATAGTTCTTATTAGTGATAAGGTACTCAAAATGTCAAATCATTTTAATAAATAGAGAGGATTCAAATTTGCCCCCCAAATAACCTCTTTCTTAAGCTGAAATATGCTTCCTTCATTCAGATAGAACAGGGTGAAATTACAGCTCGAATGCTGGAAATGACGTGGCATTGTGTCACAGAGGTGACGTCATTCGCTGTGAGTGTCGAAGAGAACTATGACCGCATATGGTTAGAATGTGTGTGTTTGTCAGTGTGTGGAGCCTGGGCCATGTTGCAGGCCCATGTGACGAAACCAGGGGAAAGGGAGATTTTAACTGCAATTGCAAGGACCCAGAGGGAGCTAAGAGTACCTGGAATTGAGAAAGAAAGAGGATTAGGAAAAGAACTGTTTCTAAAGAAGACGTATGCTCTCTGTTTTGGGGAGGGTTTCAAGTTTCTATTGCAGAAGGCAGGACAGCTGTCCTGAAATCTCGGAAGAACTGTCGGCTGGCAGGAGGCCGCCCGTTCGCTCGAGGCTTCTGTGCATTGAACTAGGTCCTGTAGTTGGGCGTTTTGAGGGGTTGCCCTCAGCTCAGTGTGGTAAGGAGCTTTCCGCAGATGAAATGGCTTAAGAAGGGCACAGTGTGTTCAAAGGCGTTTCCTCCTGCTCTCTCAGCAGACACTGAGGACCCCCTGGAGATGTTACAGAGACCGTGCGTAGGGCATGGCCACCAGGAGTCCTGCCAGCCCTAATTTCCAACTTTAAACATTTTATTATGGAGAAGTTTAAACGTATATTCAATATGTGCTAAACTTCTGTGCACCATCACCCGGCGTCGGCCGCGGTGTTACATCTCTCCGACCTCCCCACCCCCACCACACACACGCACACCCACAGCCCCGGTCCGTTTTGTCTGTAAATACTTCAGTATTAGTAGTATCTGCAAAAGATAAGGACTCTCGGCTGCATATTTGAAACAAATTTATTGTGATATGATGTACACACTCCTTGCTATCATTTTAATATATAACCCAAATCCTTCTGTTCCTTGCCATGGTTTTCTTCCGTCACCTTTGTGCACGTCTCCTCACCTGTCACGCAGGAGGCTTCGGTGCTCCCACCTGCTCCCGCCTCTTCTCCAGCCAGACCATGAGTAAACACAGCGAAGCATAACTCGGCCCAGTGATTCGTTCCACCCAGAGCAAGGTCAGAGCTCCTTGGCGTGGCCCCGAGATCTCCCATCACCTGCTCCTTGCCCACTTCCCCCTGCACTCGCTCTCCCCCGTGCAGTATTCTCCACCTCGCAGGCATTTTTTTCTCTTTCTCAGTTATTTCTATTTTGTGCCAGGCTTCTCCGCTCTGAGATTTTTGCACTTGCTGTCTTCCCAACTAGAATTATTCTCGAAAGAGATTTTCTCGTGAATGACTTCTTGTCTCTCAGACTTCAGCTCCGATTCACATCTTCAGAGAGACCTCGACCACCCGAAGTAAAGCAGCCTCTCATTCGTTCTGTGTCCTATTGCCCTGTCTTCCATGGCATGTAACTCTCTGAAATGATCATGTCATCTGTCCGTTTCCTTATTGGTTGCTTCTCCCAGCAGAACATAAGCTACCGGAGAAGAGGGATTGCACCTGTCTTGTTTAATGCCCGACAGGCAGCTGGCCTGTGATCTTTCTCTCTCAATTACTAGGAATACCAGGGGGTGCTCCAAAAACAGCAACAAAAAAAGTGACCTTCTGGTAAATGGACTCATGGTATTTGCTATGAAAAGAGTCCTTATTTATGCACTTATGTGATGCTTTTAGCAGGGTGTGTCTGGGTTGGGATTATGTGGTAAATAAATCTGAGATGTGTTGGTCTACAAGTCGTAGCTCCCTAGGGAATGCCATGCAAACTATATGACTATCTGAGGTATGAAATAGAGATGTTTCATAACCTAAAAGTCCTGCCCCCACCCCATGTGAACTAAACCATGTACCTTACCCAGAGACCTAACGGAAGGAAGGACCTGGAGGCTCACACAGGATGTCTCGATCCTCTTCCTGCTGTTCTGATACCTTGTGATGGCTGTGTCCTTGACATTACTGCTAAAGCTTGATCCTGGATATGATCTCTGATTTGTATCTGATTTCACTGCCTGATCGTTTTTGTTAGTACAACTGCCTGATCCCAGAGCCCAGAACATTGCTTAGCTCAAAGGACATTTAATAAATATCTGTTGTATAAATAAATATGATCATACTCTTGTGGGAGGGTTAATGGCCATATTTTTTTTGCAGCATTTTTCTTCATTTTCAAGCAATCCATGTCAGAATAATCCCAGTTTCATTAGTTTCACATTTTAAAAAGGAGTTCTAGGTATCTAGCTATATACCCAGGATTACCATGGCAGTAGTTAGAATCAAGGTTCATAAAAATAATTGACCTAATCTGGAAAATGCAAGCTTGCAAGTATTTAATGACTGTGCTCCAGCTGTTGTAGTGAAAGGACTCTGTGGACCTAACCTGAGCAGGGGAATGGAGTGTCCGAACCGTGTTGGCATCATGCGAAATGCAGTAGATGTGCCCTGGTAAAGGGCTGTGGTTATGTTTTCAAAAGCTCTGCCTTGAGTGAATCTTAAAAGGAAAAAAACCCTGAAGTTAAAAACCACGGAGAGTTTCTCTCCCATTTGAACTTTTGGCCCCGTGCTTCATTTTTACTCCTTTTGAGCCTGTTTATGGTCTTGGCACAGCAGGATCATTTAATATTTTCCAGAGATGCAATCTCACAGGCATGCTGGCAACTTCTGGACTTGCTTCTGTAAAGTGATCCCTTGGTCTTCTGTGTAGCTATTGGTATTAATTCCTTTAAATTAAAGTATGTGGAAAAGGTACTGGATTTAATGGAAGCAAAATTTGAAACTGTGGGTTAGCATTGGTATTTTCTGCTGGAAGCACTCCTCCAAAGTGCATATACTGGGTACCAAAGGTAAACAATAGTTGCCTTTATTTATTACTAACAGTTTATACAACTTTGTAGAGAAACCGCAGTCTCTAAATCTTATCCTTAGCCTCCTTCATTGCCTTTTTCTAGCTTACCATGTTCTGTAGTGTGCGTCCTTCAGGAAGGATGGAATGTTCTCAAGTGTGGGTGGTCTTGGTTCAGGCGGATAGCACATGGTTAGGTTATTACACCATATTTTAAAACCACGGCTCCGTTGTTTCAAGCTATGTTGAATACATATGGGCGACCGTTAATAAGCCTCTTTTCCCAGGATAAAATGAACTACTGGAAAATATTTTTTTGCCTTTTTATTTTGCCTTTGGATTTCCATGATTTATCTTAGATTATGAAAGAAAATGAAGAATTTCTGATTGATGAGCCTATTTTTCCCTTGTTGCTGAATTTAAGAATTTGAAATACTTCATAGTTATTTTTGTATGGCTGTAATACCTCTTAATTGTCAGACCCAAGAAAATCCAGTAATAAATCTTTGAGTTCTAAAGAAAATTATGAAAAGGAAGTGTGGGCACGCAAGCACTTCCTTACGAGCGGCCTGTCACGTGAACTCTGCGCATCCTTTGGTGGTGAGTCGACGTTCCTCAGGTTCTGTAACACTGATGTGAACGTAGTAGCTTTCTATCCTGTCAGGTATCGAACAGCAATAGAATATTAACAGTAGATGGGACCTTAAAATCATCCGATTCTCTTCATAGCCCAAAGAAAATAAGTGACTTGCTGAAAGCTGCAGAGCTGGTTCACGGCAGCTCTAGTGTCACAGAGGCCTCCTGAATCCTGGCTTCGTGCTGGGCGCCCCCTATGCCGTGGTGGCCTTTTAGTACAATTAAGAATTTTACCTGTGCATGACTAGCTGTTTTATTTTCTAGATAAGTCATTTTTACAAAATTATAGTTTAAATAATACACAGAAAAATTCAATTGAAATTCTTACATATTTTTCATGCTAAAATGCTTTTAAATATAATTATCAAATAAACTCATGTTTTACCTGGCTGACAAATTAGTATATCAAGATGTTAGAACATATGAAATTCCCCAAATAGGGAAGTGAAGGATAAGAGCTAGGACAAGCTGACCAAGGAAAAAGAGAGAAGACTCAAATTGCTAAAATCAGAAATGAAAAAGGGGACATTACTACCAACCTTATAGAAATAAAAAATTGTAAATGAACATATTAACTACTGTATGACAATAAATTAGATAACTTAAATAAAATGGGAAATTTCCCAGACACTCATGTTACTGAAATTGACTCAAGAATAAGAAAATTTTAATAGATCTGTGAATCTACGACAAGTAAAGAAATTAAATTTGTAATCTAAAACCTTCCCACAAAGAAAAGCCCAGGATAAGATGGCTTCACTGGTGATTCCAACCAGACATTTGAAAAGGAATAAATACCACTGCTTCACAAACTCTTCCAATAAATAGAAGAGGAGGGGAGACATCACATCGTTCTGTAAGACCAGCATTAACCTGATACCCAAACCCGATGAAAACTAACACCAATGTCTCTTATAAGTGTAGATGCAAAAATCTTCAGCAAGTTCCTAGCAAATCAAATCCAGCAATATATGGAAAGTATTATATACATCATGAGCAAGTAGGATTTAACCCAGGAATGCAAGGTTGGTGTAACAAATGAAAATAAATTTAGGTAATACGTCACATCAGTAAAATAAACAAAAACCACACAATCATCTCAACAGGCACAGAAAAATCATTTGACAACATTTAACACCCACCCATGATATCAACACTCAACACCACCACCGAATGGAAGGGATTCCCGCAGCCTGGCGGAGGCATCTGTGAAGTGACATCAGATGCCTCTGTCATCACCACGCTGACATCACCCTCAGTGGGAAAGGCTGAGCGCTTCCCAGTGACAAGGACGAAGAGGACATCCGTTTTCACAACTTGTCTTTGTACTGGAGGTCTAGTCAGCACAGTTAGGCAAGTCATGCACACACACGTGCACGTGTGCCCCCCCCCCCCCACAGGCTTACCTTCTGAGAGCCATTACCACCCGGTGACCCACAGATGCCTATGGGATCGTCATCTTCCTCAAGTGTTTTGGGGTCAGAGCAAATGCTCGTCATTGCAACAGATGGGGTTAGGGTCTCCTCCCCGTGTGGGGCTGTAAACACGGAGCCCCTTTGTGGACTGCGCCGTGTGTTTGCAGCTCCCTGGTTCAGTGCCCAGACAAGGCACCTCAGCATATGCCTGTCTGCCTCTCTGATTCTTCTGTCTTTGAGCACAGGGAACGTAGCCCTATTAAAATAGGGTGCCAAAGCCTTACTCCAGGCCTGCTGTCTTTAGGAGATTCCAGTGAGGCATCACTATTTACAGATCTTTCTCCGGAAATAGATTCTCTACTGTTTCCTATTTAGTCACATTTTCATTCCCAGACAAAACATGTCAGTAGTTCCCAGTCACTCCAGGGCACGGGATTTAGGACTCGTTTTTAACATATTCCTTATCCCTCTAACCACACCTCCTGTATTCCTACAACACCACTTACCCTGACCATGCTACATGTCCCTCCCTTCCCATGTGCTGTGCTCTCTCTTGCTCTGTGCCTTTGCTCCTGCTGTTTACGCTTTCTGGAAACATCCCCTCCACTCGTCTTCCTGGCTGGTTCCCACCTGCCCTTCAAGACTCTGCCTACCCAGGATGTCCTCTGGGAGGCCCTGTCTTCTGAGTAAGTTTCAGGCCTTACCCCTGAGCTCCCTTGCAATTCTACTCGTTTACTTTCCTGTGCCCCTCTAGACTTTTACCTCCTGTGAATATTACATCTCTGGAGCCCAGTGTATTTTTTTTGGCATAGACTATAGGTGCTCAAAAATATGTGCTGAATTGCTGTCAGTAGTTAGGTGGCCTCACAGTGTCATAGGTCCAGGGATGACTCCCCATCATAATATGACTTCATCTGAAGCATTTATTTAAGTTTGTCCTAGATCAAGGCATTGTCAGAAGTCAGAGTTTAGAATTCTTGCTTCAGTTACCCAGCCATGAAAATAACATGCTTACTCCATCTTCCTTGACAGTTGCTCCTGCGTTGTGTCGAAATTGAAAACTACACACAGAACTCTAAGTTTCCTATGAAACTTAAAGTAAACATGATTTCAGAGACAGTTAGATGTGATCATTATCATGCATGCATGGGGTTCTGCTGAAGGTCTGTAGATGTAGTTAAATCCCCATTCAATAAAAAAATGAGAAGTTGAGGCACTTCCCACAACTTATTCAAGTTACAGATTCAATAAATAAAATTCCTACTCAATATTAGATCTTCATTCAGTTAAGAATTTTTTAAATTTTAATAATGGCCCATTAATAAAACCTGTGTCTGCTTGCTTGCCTTTTTTTCCAATTAAAGAAAAATGGAGTAAACTACTTCTGTGATGATTTTCTATTTCAATTCTTGTTTCTTTACTGAGGCTTACATTTAGTATTTTCTGTTTCTATCAAGGTCTCATCTTGTACTCAGTGACTCAAAGCATTAAAAAATAAGAGGTAATTACATAAAGTAGAGAAATTCTGAATATGTTTCTATCAAAAAATGTAAATCTTATGTGGTATATATACACTGTGGAATACTACTCAGCCATAAAAAAGAATGAAATGCTGTCATCCACAGCTACACGAATGAACTTGGGGAAAATCACGTCAAGTGAAATAAGCCAGGCATAGAGAGAGAAATACCACATGTCCTCACCCCTAAATGGGAGCTAAAAAATAGATAAATAAAAAAGAAAGAAGGAAAAGAAAAGAAAAGGAGGAATCACGATAACGCATTGAACTTTCAAAAGGAGCGAACAGAACTGTGGTTATTATGTTCTAGTAACACAGAGGTGGAAAGAGGGAGAGGAAGGGGGCTCGTGAGAAATTGGTTAATGGACACAAAGAACGTTTACCTTTTGTAATGATGAGTATGCTAATTATCCTGATTTGATCATCACATATTGTTCAAGGTATCGATATTCAACTCTTACCCCACAAAAATGTATAATCAATTATGTTTAAAAATATTTTTAAAAAATTTTAAAAAGTTATAAAATAAAAATTCGAAGTTCATATGAAATCAAATAATTTTAAATTTTTTACTTTTATTAGAATTAAAAGTGTACAATTGGTAAGTACACAATTATGTCCAAACTTAATAAAGCTGAAATGTTTTAGTTTTCTTAAATCTGTAACGAAATCTTATTAAATATTTTTATAGGAAGGAAAAACAATTTACAACCAATATTCACGGTCTCCTACTTGCCAGTGTGAAGGGTAGTCAGCACGTGGCACGTGTCGTATCTGGACATACAGTGACACAGGGAGTAATACAGCTGCTCAATGCTGCAAAGTACTCTGCACCTGCCACGTGGGCCTGCTGTGATCTTGTGTCAGTTTTTGTAATTTCATATCAATTCTAGACCACAAATTGGAGCAGAAAGAAAGCAATAAAGTGGACTCCTGGGTACTGCTGGATGTGACACTCTGTCATACGAGAACCTGTCGTGCTCCCGCGCTCTGTGGGGGAAGCCTTGGCCTCTTCTGTCACCCAAATGCTCACAGCTCAAAGTGACTGGAGGCCGTGTGTGTCCTGCAGTGTCAGGCGCAGACCTTCGTGACACTAGGGTGCAACTGCCTTTGCTTCAGAGGGCAATATTCTTTAGTGGTTTGAGGACAGACCCTGCACAGATGAGCTCCAACAGAAAAAAATGAAGGTTGAGTGTCGTTCTCAGTCCCAGAAACTACACTGCTTCCTGACTCTGTACCATGAACGCATAACTGCCCCCGAGGGAGTGAAAACCAGCCTGAGAAAACAAGGAAACCAGCGGCAATCCACTCACTGAGATATGAAAGCTAAGAGAGCGTTATGTATAAAACGTGATCCATTCATCCATTTGTTCAACAAAATTTACTGAGTGCCACGGCGGGCGAGACCCTTGTGTTCAGGGCACTTAATCTTAAGTAAAGAACATGGGCAGTAAACTAGTAAAGAAAATGAAACGATGTCAGGCGGCATTGGGTGCTGTGACAGAAGCTGCGGGTGGCAGTGTGAGTGACTGCTGCGTGGGCAGGCTGTGGAGTCACAGCACTCCAGCTCTCTCAAATGCAGAGGACGTGGCTGTGTCTAAGAAGACGTGCATGTGTGCGTGTTTAGGGAAGTCTGCAATAGATTTCAACCTCTTGGTAACTGGTGCATTATTGAATTTGCAGAATAGAGTAGTCGAATCCTTGTGAGGGAGGGTGGGGAGGCGCCACCTCTGGGTCATGACTCCTTGCAAGTTAGGGGTGCATATGGCAGCAGCAGACCCTAGCAGCCCCGGCACACCTGGGCCACCACCTGATGTGAGTGAGCCCACAAGCCCTAGGATCAGAGCTCAGCTCTGCACTGGGCCCCCGCAGGGCTGGGCTGTTTACTCCGCTCCTAGCCCCACACATTCAGCGTCTGCAAATGCTGATGCACAGCAAGGAACAGCAGCAGCAAGGCAGATCTCTAAGGGTTTGTCACCATTCTGCTCTTTCAGAGGCCACAGGGTTCCTCCAGAGCAAGAAACGAGGTGTTTTTGTGTGGCGGGTAGACCAAGCAGTGTGATAGGGCGCCCGTGTTTCCAGCGACATATCTGCAACTGTTTGTAGCTTTTGAGCGATGGCCACGGAAGATGGTTCATATTATATTTAATGGCTGTTGATCTAATATCTGGCCAGTGGAGATATTTGTTCCTGATGGTCTGGCGGAGCTTTCAGCTCTGCAAACACTCACTGCTGTGGCCTTCAGCCCCGAGCACACTGTGGTCACAGTGCAGGAATGTGACATTTGGATGGTGATTTTAGTTCTGCTCAATTCCTTTGTAAATGATTTATAAACCCAACTTGAAAAATTTATCTTTAAATAAGTTGCAGCATTCTAGT
Source organism: Cynocephalus volans (assembly GCF_027409185.1). Lineage (NCBI taxonomy): Eukaryota > Metazoa > Chordata > Mammalia > Dermoptera > Cynocephalidae > Cynocephalus > Cynocephalus volans. The sequence continues at coordinate 166,074,755 of NC_084464.1, read as the reverse complement.
TACACTCAACACATAGGATTCCTATTACGCATCTAATTCTTTTATTACTAGTTATTGCACAGTGCTAATGAAGTTTGTGAATTACAAAAATATGGCAACTTGTTTTTCTGCATTCCAGGATAAATAGTATTAAAGTGAAAAGACACAATTACAACATTTCCACATATAAGCCCCAATGTAAAGGCTTGTGCAAACATTGATACATTTGTGCCTGTGATGATCTAATGGGAGTTTTGGAAACTGTCACCTGCTTGGGTGAGCCTGTCCAAAGCATGTCTGTCCCATTTGCTCACATGAACGGCAAGCAGGAGTTGCGTTAGAAAGCAGGTCACAACTCTGATTTAATGAGTCATTTTGGCCCTGATAAAAAAATCTCTATTCTTAGTAGAATCTGTGTAGAACATGCAGTCATTTTATGGGAAATGCAAGATGTGGATACAGAAAAATAATATGTTGGTCAATTTTTTCTTTTAACTTCAGAGATATTATTTCTAAATGTCTTCTCACTTTTTAAAGAAACAATCTGTATTATTTTGGAAAGAAGAAAATATAAGTAGACAAAACAAAGCAAGCAAACAAGAGGAAAGAACACAACTAAGTCCTTAGTCCTTAACTGTCCCACCCCCCAGAGGTAACCACAGTTCAAAAGCTCATGTATAAACTTTCAGATTGTTTCCTTGAATATGTGTGGGTACATACGTGTATATGAACACACACACGCACACACACGGGAGGTGGAGGGGCACTGCAAATACTGTTTATTAGCCTGGCCTTCCACCTGATTGGTTTTGATAGTTGCATATAATTCTATCATATGGACGTACCATTATCTATTTAATTAATTTCCTGTTGTACACTCAGATAACTGTGAATTTTTTTTTTTTTGGCAAATATGTACAGTGCTATATAATGAGCATCCTTATAAATACATTTTTTGTATTTGCATGATTTTTTCTCCATAATAGTTTTTAAAAGTGTAGCTAGCTCAGTGTTTAAACTTTTTAGTAGCTTTTGATAAATATTGCCAAATTTTCTCCAAAAAGTTTGGGCCAACTCATATATCCTAAGAATGTAAGGAAACTTTCTGTCTACAGCAAAACATAAAAAATGATGACTTTAAGAGTATTTGTTAACCCAGGTCATAGGTGTTTGCCCGAACTGTAAGTGCCCGTGAGTGAGCATAACTTACACATCAGTTCTCACGGACAAAGCCCCACATTTCCTGCCTGAAAAACCCACAAAGTGGGACTTCCCCCAGACAGAAATGGTTTCAGCTATTAGACAGCAAGAAAAGGAACCACGTTTAGTAAATTGGGGTTGACTTTATTTTTCGTGAATTATTTATTCATTCTTTAAATCAGTTTTTTTCAGCGAAATATCATTTTTCCTTTATTAATGCCTGTATGTGTGTTAGCAATAATTCTTCTCAATTTGTGATATTTAAAACAAAATTCTAATGTTTGCTTTTGTCATTAGACTTAGGAGGACTTTCCCTAAAATAACATGCATATGTATTGTGTACTTCAGTGAAAAACTATGCATTGTCTCCAGACGCTCATCTGGGCTGTCCACAATAATCCTTCCTTTTGATTGCCTTTGAGCTAGTTTGCATCTGTTTTTAAATTGCAGGTAACTGATGGATATGCGAACTCTGCTGTTCAGTGGAGTTTCGACTGACTTCCCTAACCCCCGTGAGATAAGTTTTCCCTCCCTTTGTAACCATTTATTTATTTATTCCATATAAATCTGGCTTTTTGAATTTTTCTTTGAACCAGTTTTATCATCTATATGTTTCCTCATTGATTAATCAGTAAAATACAATCTTTAACACATGTCAAAAATATATTTAATGATATTTTCCTAATTTTACATTTTATATTTATATAATTTGTACTTGCATGTTTCTAATTTTATTTAAAATATGTTCCTTTTAGATGATATTTGCACGTATAGTATTGGGTAAGACTATTACCACTTGTTTTTCTCCCAAACGTTGAGTTACGTGCCCCAATTAGGAATCATTTTCTCCTCACTAATTTTCAATGCCAAATTTGTCATGTGATAAATTTCAGATATTATCGAGTCTGTTTCTTAATATTGTTTTCCAATTCAACACAGTCCACCAATTCTGATTATGTAGTTTACAATATCTACTTTTCAGTGTCCTTTAAAATATGTTTTATTTAGATGTTCTATTAAAAAATTATCATGCAAAATTTCAAATATATCTAAGATTAGCGAGAATACTGTAATGAACCCGATGTTCCTAGCCCAGCTCAAACCACTGTCAGCATCCAGCCAGTCCTGTTTCATTTGTTCCAGCCTCTGTCCCAAAGTTATTTTGGAGCAAATTCCAGATGGAATTCCCTCTGTAAATATATTAGTATATATGTTTCTTAGATGTTTTAATTAAGATATAATTTATTTATATGACTTAAAATTCATCGTTTTTAACTGTGCAATTCAGGTGGTTTGAGTATATTCCTATATTGCACAACAGTTACCACTGTCTAGTTCCAGAACATTTCCATCACCCCCGAAAGAAGCCCCTTACCTAAGCAGTCAGTCCCAATCCCCACACCCCCTGATTCTTTAGCAATCACTAATATATTTTCTGCTCCTATGGGTTTTCCTGTTCTGAATGTTTTATATAAGTGGAATCTTACAATATGTGGCCTTTTGTTTCTGGCTTCTTTTACTTAGACCAGTCTTTTCAAGGTTTATCCATGTTATAGCATGGATCAGTACTTCATTTTTTTTTTTAACTTTTATTTTGTCAATATACATTGTGGTTGATTATTGTTGCCCCTTACCAAAACCTCCCTCCCTCCTCCCTCTCCTCCCTCCCCCCCAGCAATGTCCTTTCTGTTTGCTTGTCGTATCAACTTCAAGTAATTGTGGTTGTTATATCTTCTTCCCCCCCCATTTTTTTTGTGTGTGAATTTATATATTAATTTTTAGCTCCCACCAATAAGTGAGAACATGTGGTATTTCTCTTTCTGTGCCTGACGCCTTTCACTTAATATAATTCTCTCAAGGTCCATCCATGTTGTTGCAAATGGCAGTATTTCATTCTTTTTTATAGCTGAGTAGTATTCCATTGTGTAGATGTACCACATTTTCCGTATCCACTCATCCGATGATGGACATTTGGGCTGGTTCCAACTCTTGGCTATTGTACAGAGCGCTGCAATGAACATTGGGGAACAGGTATACCTTCGACCTGATGATTTCCATTCCTCTGGGTATATTCCCAACAGTGGGATTGCTGGGTCATATGGCAGATCTATCTGCAATTGTTTGAAGAACCTCCATACCATTTTCCATAGAGGCTGCACCATTTTGCAGTCCCACCAACAATGTATGAGAGTTCCTTTTTCTCCACAACCTTGCCAGCATTTATCGTTCAGAGTCTTTTGGATTTTAGCCATCCTAACTGGGGTTAGATGGTATCTCAGTGTGGTCTTGATTTGCATTTCCCGGATGCTGAGTGATGTTGAGCATTTTTTCATGTGTCTTTTGGCCATTTGTATATCTTCCTTAGAGAAATGCCTGCTTAGCTCTTTTGCCCATTTTTTAATTGGGTTGCTTGTTTTTTTCTTGTAAAGTTGTTTGAGTTCCTTGTATATTCTGGATATTAATCCTTTGTCAGATGTATATTTTGCAAATATTTTCTCCCACTCTGTTAGTTGTCTTTTTAACTCTGTTAATTATTTCTTTTGCTGTGCAGAAGCTTTTTAGTTTGATATAATCCCATTTGTTTATTTTTTTCTTTGGTTGCCCATGCTTTTGGGGTCGTATTCATGAAGTTTGTGTCCAGTCCTATTTCCTGAAGTGTTTCTCCCATGTTTTCTTTAAGAAGTTTTATTGTTTCAGCGTGTATATTTAAATCCTTAATCCATTTTGAGTTGATTTTAGTATATGGTGAGAGGTATGGGTCTAGTTTCATTCTCCTGCATATGGATATCCAGTTATCCCAGCACCATTTGCTGAAGAGGCAGTCCCTTCCCCAGTGAATAGGCTTGGTGCCTTTGTCAAAGATCAGATGGCGGTAAGTGTGTGGGTTGATTTCTGGACTCTCTATTCTGTTCCATTGATCAGTGTGTCTGTTTTTATGCCAGTACCATACTGTTTTGGTTATTATAGCTTTGTAGTATAGCTTAAAGTCGGGTAGTGTTATGCCTCCAGCTTTATTTTTTTTTGCTCAGAATTGCTTTGGCTGTGTGTGGTCTTTTATTGTTCCATACAAATTTCTGGATAGTTCTTTCCATTTCTGAGAAAAATGTCTTTGGAATTTTGATGGGGATTGCACTGAATTTGTATATCACTTTGGGTAGTATGGACATTTTCACTATGTTGATTCTTCCAATCCAAGAGCATGGGATATCTTTCCATCTTCTTGTATCCTCTCTAATTTCTCTCAGCAGTGGTTTGTAGTTCTCATTATAGAGATTTTTCACATCCTTGGTTAACTCAATTCCTATGTATTTTATTTTTTTGGTGGCTATTGTAAATGGGCAGGCTTTCTTGATTTCTTGTTCTGCATGTTCACTATTGGAGAAAAGAAACGCTACTGATTTTTGTGTGTTGATTTTGTATCCTGCTACTGTGCTGAAATCATTTATCAATTCCAAGAGGTTTTTTTGTAGAGGTTTTAGGCTGTTCGATATATAGGATCATGTCATCTGCAAACAGGGACAGTTTGACTTCATCTTTTCCAATCTGGATGCCCTTTATTTCCTTCTCTTCTCTGATTGCTCTGGCTAGTACTTCCAACACTATGTTGAATAGGAGTGGTGAGAGTGGGCATCCTTGTCTAGTGCCTGTTCTTAAAGGAAAAGCTTTCAGCTTTTCCCCATTCAGGATGATATTGGCAGTGGGTTTGTCATATATGGCTTTAATTATGTTGAGATACTTTCCCTCTATACCTAACTTATAGAGAGTCTTTGTCATGAATGAGTGTTGAATTTTATCAAATGCTTTTTCAGCATCTATAGAGATGATCATATGGTCCTTGTGTTTGAGTTTATTAATATGGTGTATCACATTTATTGATTTGCATATGTTGAACCAACCTTGCATCCCTGGGATGAATCCCACTTGATCGTGGTGAATAATTTTACGTATGTGTTGCTGTATTCTGTTTGCTGGTAATTTAGTGAGGATTTTTGCATCTATATTCATCAAGGATATCAGCCTGTAGTTTTCTTTTTTGGTTATATCTTTACCTGGTTTTAATATCAGGATTATGTTTGCTTCATAGAATGAGTTTGGGAGATTTGCGTCTGTTTCAATCTTTTGGAATAGTTTGTAAAGAATCGGTGTCAATTCCTGTTTGAATGTTTGGTAAAATTCTGCTGTGAATCCATCTGGTCCTGGGCTTTTCTTTGTTGGGAGCCTTCTGATAACAGCTTCAATCTCCTTTATTGTTATTGGTCTGTTCAAATTTTCTACATCTTCATGGTTCATTTTTGGGAGCTTGTGTGTGTCCAGAAATTTATCCGTTTCCTCCAGATTTTCAAATTTGTTGGCATATAGTTGTTTGTAGTAGTCTTGAATGATTCCTTGTATTTCAGATGAATCAGTTGTAATATCACCTTTTTCATTTCTAATTTTTGTTATTTGAATATTCTCTCTTCTTTTTTTTGTTAGCCATGCTAATGGTTTGTCAATTTTATTTATCTTTTCAAAAAACCAACTTTCTGATTCATTGATCTTTTGTATTGTTTTTTGGTTTTCAATTTCATTAATTTCTGCTCTGATCTTAATGATTTCTTTCTGTCTGCTAACTTTAGGTTTGGATTGTTCTTGTTTTTCTAGTTCTTTAAGGTTAGGTGTTAGGTTGTTCACTTGCCATCTTTCCATTCTTCTGAGGTGAGCATTTAATGCAATAAATTTCCCCCTTAATACTGCTTTTGCAGTATCCCACAGGTTTTGGTATAATGTATCATTATTTTCATTAGTTTCAATAAATTTTTTGATTTCCTGCTGGATTTCTTGTAGGACCCATATGTCATTAAGTAGAATGCTGTTTAATTTCCATGTGTTTGTATAGTTTCCAGAGTTTCATTTGTTATTAATTTCTAGTTTTAATCCATTGTCTGAGAAAATACATGGGATAATTCCAATTTTTTTGAATTTATTGAGACTTGATTTGTGACCTAATATGTGATCTATCCTGGAGAAAGATCCATGTGCTGATGAGAAGAATGAATATTCCGAGGTTGTTGGATGGAATGTTCTGCAGATATCTGTCAATTCCAATTGGTCTAGAGTCTTGTTTAGATCTTGTGTTTCTCTCCTGATTCTTTGCCTAGATGGTCTGTCTAATATTGACAGTGGGGTGTTCAGTTCCCCTGCTATTATGGTATTAGTGTCTATTTCCTTCTTTAGTTCTAATAGAGTTTGTTTTATAAATCTGGCTGCTCCAACACTGGGTGCATACATATTTATGATTGTTATGTCTTCTTGATGGATCAGTCGTTTTATGATTAAGTAGTATCCCTCATTGTCTCTTTTTATGGTTTTTAGTTTAAAGTCTGTTTTGTCCAATATAAGACTAGCTACTCCAGCTCGTTTTTCTTTTCTGTTTGCATGGTAAATCTTTTTCCATCCTTTTACTCTTAGTCTATATGAATCTTTATGGGTGAGGTGGGTCTCTTGTAGGCAGCATATAGTTGGGTCCTCCTTTTTAATCCAGTCAGGCAGTCTGTGTCTTTTGATTGGGAAATTTAAGCCTTTTACATTAAGAGTTGTTATTGAAAGATGTTGATTCATTCCTAGCATTTTATTGGTTGTTTGGTTGTCTTAGGTGTCTTTTGTTCCTTGCTTTCTGATTTACTGTTTGGTTTCTGTGTTTGTTGGTTACTTAGGTTGTACGTAGCATTTTTGTTTGCTTGTTTTCTCTTCATGAATGCCATTTTTATTATACTAGTGGGTATTGATGGGTTTTTATGGCAGTGGTAGTTATTTTTCAGGAACCAAACCCAGTACTCCCTTGAGGATTTCTTGTAAGGGTGGTCGTGTGGTAGTGAACTCCCGCAGTTTTTGTTTGTCTGAGAAATATACTATTTGCCCTTCATTTCGGAAGGATAGCCTTGCAGGGTAGAGTATTCTTGGCTGGCAATCATTGTCATTTCGTATTTTGAATATATCATCCCATTCCTTTCTAGCTTTTAGGGTTTGTGATGGAAAGTCTGATGTTCGCCTGATTGGGGCTCCCTTCTAGGTGATTTGACTCTTCTCTCTTGCAGCGTTTAAGATTCTCTCTTTGTCTCTGAGGTTTGCCAATTTGACTATAACATGTCTTGGTGAGGGCCTTTTGGGGTTGAATACGTTTGGAGATCGTTGAGCTTCCTGGATCTGAAGATCTGTGATTTTTCCTATACCTGGGAAGTTTTCTGCCACTATTTTGTTGAATATGTTTTCAATGCAATCTCCGTTTTCCTCCCCTTCTGGGATACCCATGACTCGGATATTTGAGCGCTTAAGGTTGTCTGATATCTCTCTCAGATTTTCTTCAATGTCTTTGATTCTTTTTTCTTTTTTTTTTTTTGTCTGCTTGTGTTATTTCAAACAGCCTATCTTCAAGTTCAGAGGTCCTCTCTTCAACTTCGGCAAGCCTGCTGGTAAAACTCTCCGTTGTGTTTTTTATTTCGCTGAATAACTTCTTCAGTTCAGCAAGTTCTGCTACATTTTTTTTCATGACATTGATTTCCTTGTACATTTCCTCTTTCAGGTCCTGTATACTTTTCCTCGTTTCATCATGATGTTTAGCTGAGTTTTCTTGTATCTCATTCAGTTTCCTTAGAATTATCACTTGAAATTCCTTGTTAGTCATTTCAAGGGCTTCTTGTTGTATAGGAACTAGAGTTAGAGATTTATTAACTTTTGGTGGTGTACTTTCTTGATTTTTTGTATTTCTGGTATCTTTTTTTTGATGTTTATTCATTGTGGCAGGGGGTTTCACAGTCCACAAGTTTGAGACTATTGACTAACTAAGATGTTGCTGTGGTTGCCAATTTGGTATAGCTACCTCTGTGACTGCTCAGTTGGCCTCTACTGCCTTGTGTGTGTGGTTGCCTCAGGTCTTAGGCCTCTCCGGGGAGCCACCTCTCTGGTCAGCTTGGACTCTGCCGGGTTGCTGGATCACGGGGCGGTACCACAGGGTTTGTGGTCTCTGCTGAACTTCCACTTCCCGTGCAGGACTTCTCCCTGTTCTGTGTACTCTGGCCTAGTCTGTTGGATCACGCAGTGGCGACCCACAGGGTGTGTGGTTTCTGTCGAGTCTCCGCCTCCCTAGCCAGATGACTCCCCGCTCTGTGCACACTGGGCTGGGCTGGGACGTGTCTTCTGCAGCCCTCGTCTATCAGCTGGGCCTTCAAGACCTTGCTCGGCACCGCCTCACCCAGGAAGTCTACCAGGTTTCTGCTAGGCACCGACGACCGGTCACTCTGGGTGCCTTTGTAGCACTGTGTAGATCTTTCTTGGGACTTATCACCTTCCTCTTGGTATCGCGGTTATTTGTGTACTCGTCTTATCTCCCACACCAGAGTGTGAGCTCCTTGGGGGAGGAGCCCGCAGCACACGGTTCACCTTTGAATCCCCCCAGTGTGGACCGAGTCCGGTGCCCTCCCGCAGTCAGCTCTCCAGCAGGTTCAAGCGAACTCGGGAACTCTCCGAATACACTATTCCTAACCAGAAATTGGTTAGGCATTTTTCTGAACTGGTGGTCGCAGAGATGGTATCTGCCTCCCTGTAACAGGAAGTTTACTGGGGGCCGGAGCCCAGGGTGCGGTGGAGTGACAGTCGGCCCAGCCCGTACTTCCTTGCCCTCCTGACGCTGGCTTGGGACACCCCACGCCACCAGCCCCGCCAGAGAACCGCGGAGGGAGTAGGAGGGGAGGCCAGCCCACAGGCCGCAGGAAGCCCTGTGCTGGGGCAAGCAAGTGGGAAGGCTCAGTGAGGAGCTGAGCTGGGCAAGGAGGACAGGCTTGGCTGAGCTGGGCCGGAGCCGCCACCACCTGAGAAAATGGAGGCAGCCCTGGGGTCGGTGAGTGGCCCCATGGGGCACGCGGAAGCCGGGCGGGCGTCTGCCCCCCAGCAAGGCCGGGCCGAGGGTCACTCACAGGGCTGTGCCAGGTTGGGCGGCTCCCTCTCTGCCTCTGCATCATCACTGTCCCCATTCTCGGCCGCCGCCACCTCGGACTGCTCACTCGGTCCCGCGGCGCAGCTCGGGCACTTCCAGGAATCGTCTTTTATGCCAGCCTGAAACCTCAAATCCTGAGTAGGGGAGCTGGCCACCTTCAGCTCAGCCCCGGCCTCCGGGATCCTGGCAGTGTCAACAGCAGCCCCAGAGCCGTGTTCCCTGTTTAGAGACTTGCTTTTGCAGCTAAGAAACAGTTCTTTTCCTGCTCCATACTTCAAAGCTGTTGCCTGTGAATGAGGCAGCCTCTCCTGCCAAGGGCGAAGTGGCGGTCAGCCCCCCTGACCGGCCACCAGCAGCGAGCGGTCCTCCCTTATGAGACGGCAAGAGGAAGGTCCACAAGTTTCCCGGCTGCCTAAGGCCCAGTGGCCGCCTTTTCCACCTCAGCTACTCCGCGCCAACCGCCGCAGCCACCGCCATCTTCAGTACTTCATTTTTATGACTAAAAAATATTCCATAGTATGGATATACCACAATTTGTCTATTCATTTATCTGTTGATGGATTTGGGGGTTCTATCTACTTTTTGGCTATAGTGAAAAATGCAGCTATAAAGATTTATATACAAACTTTTGTGTAAACATGTCCTTTCACTTCTCATATGAAATTTCTGGGACATATAGTAGTTCTATGTTTAACTGAAGGAAGAATTGCCAAACTTTTGTATAGTGGCGGTGCTATTTTACATTGCTAGTAGCAATGTATGAGTTCTAATTTTTCCACATCTTTGGCAACACGTTATATTACATTTTAAAAAAATTATAGCCATTCTAGTAGGTACAAAGTGGTATCTTGAGGTTTTGATTTGTATTTCATAATTAGTGATGTTGAATACCTCTTCCTGTTCTAGTTGCTTATCTGTGTATCTTTTCTGGAGAAATGTCTATTCAAATCCTCTGCCCATTTTTAAATTTGGTTAATTGATACTTATTGTTGTGTTTTAATAGTTATTTATATGTTCTGGATACTGAATGCTTAAATATATAATTGGCACCTATTTTCTCTCATTCTTTGGGATTTTTACACTTTCTTTGTAGTATCTTTTAACACACAAAGTTTTAAATTTTGATGAAGTCCAATTTATCTATTTTTTCCTTTGTTTGTTTTAGGTGTCATGTCAAAGAATCATTTTCCAAAGCCAAGGTCATGAAGATTTACTACTATGTTTTCTTCCAAGAGTTTTGTAGCTTTGGCTCTTACATGTAGGTCTTTGATCCATTTTGAATTAATTTTTTCATATAGTGTGAGGTATGGATCCAAATCCTTTTCTTTATTTGAATATGCAGATGTCCCATCCCAGTACCATTTGTTGAAAGAAAAATGCTTTACTCCCATGAATAGTCTTGGCACCTTTGTTGAAAATCAATTGACCATAGACTGTGGGTATATTTCTGGACTCTTGACTCCTTTCCATCCATCTGTGTGTCTAGTCTATGCCACTACCACACTGTCTTAGTTACTATAACTTTGTAGTGAATGTTCAACTTGGGAAGTGTGAATCTTCTAACTTTGTTCTTCTTTTGCAATATTGTTTTGGCTAGTTGAGGTCTCTAGCATTTCCCTACGAGTTTTAGGATCAGATTGTCCTTTTTGTGCAGAAAAGGAGGTTGGAATTTTGACAGGATTGCATTGGGTCTGCAATTCATTTTGGGAGAACTGCCATTGAAATAATATTAAGACTTCCATTCTGTGAATATGGAATGTCTGTCCATTTATTTAGACATTATTTAATTTCTTCCAGCAACATTTTATAGTTTTTATTGCAAAAGTCATACACAGATTTTGTTAAACTGATTCCTGAATTTTTTATTCTTTTTGCTACTATGGTTAATAGATTTTGTAAATTTAATTTGAGAATGTTCACTGCTATTACATAGACATATAACTAACTTTTATATATTGATCTTGTATCTTGTGACCTGGCTGAATTTGTTTATCAGCTATAATATATTTTTTAATGGATTCCGTAGAACTTTATATGTATACAATCATGTCATCTGAAAATAGAGATAGTTTTACTTCCTTCTTTCCATTCCAGATGACTTTTATTCATTTTTCTTGTCTAATTGCTCTGGCTGGTCCTCCAGTACAATGCTGTGTAGAAGTCGTGAGAACAGACATCCTTGCCATGTTTCTGATTTTAGGGGGAACTTTTTAGTCTTTCACCATTAAGTATGATGTTAACTGTGGGTTCTTCATAAATGACCTTTATCACATAGAGGAAGGTACTATTGCTACTCTGTTGAGTGTTTGTAATCATAAAAGTATGTTATATTTTGTCAAATGTTTTTTTCTGCATCTATTGAGATGATTATAAGATCCTGTGCTTTATTTTGTTGATATGGTGTATTACATGAACTGATTTTTGTATGTTCCACCAACCTTGCATTCCTGGGATAAACCCCACTTGGTCATGGTGTACAATTTTTTTCATATATTGCTGCATTCAGCTTTCCACTGTTTTGTGGATGATTATTGCACCTACATAATAAGGGATATTGTTCTACAATTTTCTTTTCTTGTGATATCATTTTGTCTATCTTTTTGTATCAGGGTAATACTGGCCTTATAGAATGAGTTATAAAGTTTTTTTTAGAAGATTTTGAGATTGATTGGTGTTAATTATTATATGTATTTTTTGGCAGAATTTAAATTGAATATATTTGGATGTCAAGTACTGAGGTTTTCTTTGTTGGAAGTGTTTTTTTTTTTTTCCCTGACTCAATGTCCTTACTTGTTATAGATGTATTTTTTTCTTGAGTCAGTTTTGGTAGTGGGTGTAATTGTAGGAACTGGATAATTTCATCTAGGTTATCTGATTTGTTGGCATGCCATTGTTTATGGTATTCCCTTATAATACTTTTTATTTATGTAAATTTAGTTTTAATGTCCCCTCTTGCATTGCTGATTTTAATAACTTGTCTTTTCTTTCTTTCTTACATTGCTTGCTTCTCAACACAGATTTATAATTATTATTTATAATTATTGCTTTAAGCACCGGAATTTTAAATCGTATTGAAAAATAAAAGAAGTCACAGACAAAAAATACATTTATGCTATCTTTTACATTTACCTATGTAGTTACTTTTCCTGGTATTTTTTATTTCTTCATGTGGATTTGAGTTATTATCTAGTGTCCTTCTGTTCAGCCTGAAGGACTCCCTTTAGAATTTGTTGTAAGGAAGTTCTGCTAGCAATAGACCCTCAACTTTTGTTGATCTCAGAATGCCTTATTCTACTTTTTTGAATAATAGCTTTGCTGGATATAGAATGATTGGTTACATATATATTTTTCTTTCAGCACATTGAATATGAGGCCTCATTGCATTTTGGACTTCATGGTTGCTGATGAGAAATCAGCTGTTAATCTTATTGAAGCTCCCTTGTATGTGACGAATCACTGTTGTCTTAGTACTTTCAGGATTGTCTCTTTGTCTTTGACAGTTTGATTATGATGTATCTAGGTGTGAATAACTGAATTTATCCTACTTGGAATCTGTTGAGCTTCTTGGATATGTATATTAATGGTTTTCATCAAATGTGGGACGTTTTCAGCCATTATTTGTTTGAATTTTTTTCTACTCTCTTCTCTCTCTACTCTCCTTCTGGAACTCCCAGTATGTGTATGTTGGTATACTTGGTGGCATCCCACAGATTTATGAGGCTATTCTCATTTTTCTTCATTCTTTTCTTTTCCCATTCCTCAGACTGGATACACAATTGACCTATCTTCAAGTTTACTGATTTTTTTCTTCTGCCTGCTCAAATCTGCTGTTGAGTTTCTCTGGTGAATTTTTCTTTTCAGTTATTGTACTTCACAATGTCAGCATTTTATTATTTTTATAATTTTCATCTCTTTATTGATATTTTCTATTTGGTGTGACATCATTCTCAAACTTTCCTTTAGGTTTTTAGACATAGTTTCCTTTAGCTCTTTGAATATATTTAAAGTGTATGATTTAAAGTCTTTTCTACCAAGTCTGTTGTCGTCTTCAGAGACAATTTCTACTTTTTGTTTCCTTAGAGAATCAGTCTTATATTCCTAGAATAAATTCAACTTGGTCTTGATATATTACTCTTTCAATATATTGAGGGACTTTGTTTGACATTATTATTTTATTTTACATTAAAAAATTTATGTTTATGATTGAGTTGGGCATATCTATCTATCTATCTTTTATCATCTTTATATTAATATAAGTCTTGTTAGGTTTTTATTGTGAAGGTGTTGATTTTATGGTTTTCTGTTTTTATTCATCATGAAATAAAGTGAATCTTCTTGAGATGGAATTTGTCAACAACTGGGTGATGTAGATTGCCAATTGACGTTTATGTTTTCATTTATTATAGGTCAAGTAGTTCTGAGATAACAGCTACAAGCCAGTGTGCAATGTGATGTCTGTTCAAAGGTGACTATGCTCTACAAAGGTGTTGCTTTTTCCTCCCTGCACTCTCTGGCACTTTAATTCTCTGAGTGTTGATAACAGGGATCATTGACAACTTATTTAGTGCTATGTCTGTATCTACTAGTCCAGGACCTGGAAAATAGTAGACACTTGATGTACATTAGTTCAATAAATGAATAACTGACTACAGTTTCTAGCACATGTTGCTGTTAGAAATATTTCTGTTTTAATAGCTACTTCAGGACCTTGTTGATAAGTAATTTACTGTTCAGAATGTTATATTCTATTGCTGGACTTTACTGCTTAGTGTCTGGTTATTCTCTGGAAGTTATTATCTCTGAATTTATGTAAATATGTCAAAGTGGATAAATGAGATCAACTTCTGTTTATACAATTCCTCAAAATTTTGAATCGGGATTAACAGTGGAGTTCTGAACCTAGAATTTTAAAACATGGCTACAAATTCTTTGGCATTTCTTTCATCAAGAGGTGGGCATCTATATCACTCCCCTTGAATCTGGGTGTTCTTGTGACTGTTTTGACCAAGTAAGTATGACAGAATGATGCTCTATAATTTCCAAGGCCAAGCTGCAAGAGCCAATGCAGCTTCTACTTTGTTTGCTGACGTGTTTGCTCTTGGGAACTGAGCCATGCTGTGAGAAGCCCAGCCTTGCTGGAGAGGCATGTGGGTGCCCCTTCAGCAGTCCCAGCTGAGCACCCCTGAGTGAATGCTGTCTGTGCAACACAAAACAGAAGACTCAATGGAAGGAACTTGCCCAGTTTCTGACCCACAAAGTCATGAAATATGGGAAAATGGTTATTGCTTTAAACCACTAAGTTTTATGGTAGCTTGTAGTACAACTATAAATAACTGGAACATGTATTTATACATTTTTACTTATTCTTTATTTCATGAAAATATGTTTTCCTAATTTATTTCTATTTCCTTCAGAGTTGGTAGTAATCCCATCCGCATATCTGTGTCCCTATTTCTATCAGCCTTAGTTCTCTCCATCCCCTCTTTCCTGTCTCCTCATAGGCTTTCTTTTAACATGAAAAGACTACATCAGACTTAGAATCCAAGTGCTATTTTTCCACACTCTCTTGAACATTAAACGTGACCTTATGTCAATAAGAAGTCAAAGCAGACTCAAGCCATGATCTCTAACATCTAAAGAGGCAAAAATAGACAAATGATTCTGTTGCATTCTAATGTTGAAATGCTCCTGTTTGCAGTAATTAAAGAATCTTTCAATAATATCATGAAAATCTGGCTCATGTGTAGTCTGGGAAGCCAATGTGATCAAATTATGATCTCTTGCTAACCCTTATTAAATGTTTCCTTGTTTTACAAAACTTAGCCTCCTCTATAATAAAGTGGCTGAATGGAGTAACATCATAATTTGAAATTCCCTTTGGGCTCAACAATTATACCTCTATTTTGTAGACTTGTTAGGTTTTTAAAATTTAATTTAATTTTTTAGCCATTTAGGATATCAAATTATGAGTAGGTTTAGAAATGCTTAACTTTTTTACTTTCTGCTTTTCCTGCATTAAAATAATCTGAACAATTAATTGTTGAACATGAGGCTAATTCCTTCGGCAAAATCTTCCATCAACCAGTGGGATAGAGCAACTCAGGGTGACCCCCAATCTGCTTAACCCTCATGGAGCAATTTCACTGAATTGTTAACTTTAGGAAAATAGTGTAATTTGTTTATAGAGAAAGCTTCCTGCCCCTCTCTCCTTTTTAAGCCACAGTTGAAAATTGGGTGTGAACTGCTAAAGACTAAAACTTGATGTTTGGTATTTTTTTTTCCCCTCAGGGGAAAGCAAGCAGCCAGAAGTAGAAGATTTAGTACTGAATAATTTCATAATTTGTAAAGACTGAAACAAGACTTGCTTTGTTCATTTAACAATAATATTTTACAACAGAAATGACTTGCTTAAACTTGTTTCATACTTACCACTGGAGCCTGAAAAATTGATATCAAAGAATCCACCATGGTTCCATTTGTGTGAACAGTTTGGCATTAAAGAAGAGTGAATGCATTGAATTCCCTGAGGGTTGACCAAGTGGGACCTGCTGGCTGAGCTGCTGCTGGTGCTGGGGTGAGGAGCTCATTAAGAATTATAACATATAAATTTTACTCAGGAATTGACTTAAATCACATTTAGGCATAGTGTTGAAATAGCATTTCATTATTTCAAATCAATGTACTGAATTACTAAAAAGATGGAAAAGACTCATTTTTGGGGGTGAATTAACAATAGTTGATTATATTTTCAAGACCTTTGGGTATAAAATTTCTACACTTGATAAAGAGACAATATAATTTGTCAAACTACAAGGCATGATTATTTGGAGGGTAATTTAAAAATATATATGTTGTCAATTCTGCTTCTCTTTTCTGTTTAGAAGTAAATAAAGATACATCATACCAAAACCTCTGGGATACTGCAAAATCAGTACTAAGAGGCAAATTTATTGCAATAAATGCTTACATCAAAAGAATGGAAAGACTTCAAAAAAACAACAACACTATGCCTCAAAAAACTTGAAAAACAACAAGAATCCAATCCTAAAGGTAGTAGATGGAAAAAATAATTAAGATCAGAGCAGACCTAAATGAAATAGAGACCCCCCCAAATAATAGAAAAGGTCAACAAAACAAAAAGTTGGTTTTTCAAGAAGATAAACAAAATAGACAAACCATTAGCTAGGTTAACAGAAAAAAAAAAAAAAAGAAGAGAGAAGACCCAAATAACAAAAATCAGAAATGAAAAGGGAGACAATACAACTGATACCACAGAAATATGAAGAATCACTAGAGATTATTATAAAGAACTGTATGACAACAAATATGAAAACCCAGAAGCTAAGGGTAAGTTTCTAGGCACATACAAACTACCCAGACTGAACTAAGAAGAGACAGAAAACCTGAACAGACCAATAACAAGCAATGAGATTGAAGTAGTAATTAGCAATTTTCCAACAAAGAAAAGTCCAGGTCTGGATGGCTTTACAGCTGAATTCTATCCAACTTTTAAAGTGGTATTAGTACCAATTCTCCTCAAAGTAGTCCAAAAAATCGAAACAGAAGCTACTCTCCCAAACTCATTCTCTGAGGCCAACATAACTCTGATACCAAAACCAGATAAAGACACAACAAAAAAATAAAATTACAGGCCAATATCCTTGATGAACATAGATGCAAAAACATTCAACAAAATATTAGCAATTAGAATACAGCAACATATTAAAAAATTACACACCGTGGTCAAGTGGGATTCATCCCAGGGTTGCAAGGATGGGTTAATATACAAGAGTCAATAAATGTGATACATCACATTAACAAACTCAAGGAAAAAGACCATATGATTATCTCAATAGATGCTGAGACAGCATTTGACAAAATTCAATATCCTTCATGGTAAAGACTCTCAACAAAGTAAGTATAGAAGGAAAGTATCTCAACACAATAAAATCCATCTAGGACAAGCCCACCGCCAGTATCATTCTGAATGGGGAAAAACTGAAGGCCTTTTCCTTAAGAACAGGAACAAGACAAGGATGCCCACTGTCACCACTTCTATTTAACATAGTGCTGGAGGTACTAGGCACACAAATCAGGCAAGAGAAAGAAATAAAGGGAATCCAGGTTGGAAAAGATGAAGTCAAATGGTTCCTATCTGCAGATGACATGATACTATATATAGAAAAACCTAAAGACTCTATCAAAAAACTCCTAGATCTGGTTAATAATTTCAATAACATTGCAGGATACAAAATAAATGCCCTTAAATCAGTTGCATTTATATACTCAAATAATGAACTAACAGGAAGAGAAATAAAGAAAGTAAGCCCATTTACAGCAGTCACACAAAAAATAAAATACCTAGGGATCAATTTAACCAAGGAGGTGAAAGACCTCTGCAATGAGAACTACAGACCCCTTCTGAAAGAAATTAAAGAAGACACAAAAAGATGGAAAGATATTCCATGCTCTTGGATTGGAAGAATTAACATTGTGAAAATTATACTACCCAAAGGGACCTACAGATTCAATGCAATCCCCATGAAAATACCAACAATATTCTTCACAGAAATGGAAAAAACAATCTTAACATTCATATGGAACAACAAAAGATCCCAAATAGCCAAAGCAATACTGAGCAAAAAAAAAGGTGGAGGCATATCACTACCTGACTTCAAATTATACTACAAAGCTACGGTAACCAAAACAGCATGGTACTAGCATAAAAATAGAGACTCAGACCAGTGGAACAGAATTGAGAATCCAGAAATCACCCCTCAGGCTTACAGCCATCTGATATTGGACAAAGGCAACAAAAATCTATATCAGGGAAAAGACTGCGTCTTCAATAAGTGGTACTGGGAAAATTGTATATCCATATGCAGAAAAATAAAACTAGATATGCACCTCTCACCATACACTAAAATCAACTCAAAATGGATTAAAGACTTAAGTATAAAACCTGAAACTGTAAAATTACCAGGGAAAAATATAGGTGAAATACTTCAGGAAGTAGGTCTGGGCACAGACTTTATGAACATGATCCCCAAAGCACAAGCAACAAAAGATAAAATAAACAAATGGGATTATATCAAACTAAAAAGCTTCTGCACAGCAAAGCATACAATCAACAGAGTGAAACGACAACCTACAGAGTGGGAAAAAATTTTTAGTAACTATGCATCTGACAAGGAATTAATATCCATAATATACAAGGAACTCAAATAATTACACTTTAAAAAACCAAATAACCCAATTAAAAAATGGACAAAGGAGCCAAATAGACATTTTTCAAAGTAAGACATACAAATGGACAATAGGTACATGAAAAAATGCTCACCATCACTAGTCATCAGGGAAATGCAAGTTAAAACTACATTGAGATATCACCTCACCCCAGTTAGACTGGCTATAATAAAAAAAACGGTGAATAACAAATGCTGGCGAGGGTGTGGAGAGAAGGGAACACTCCTACACTGCTGGTGGGACTGTAAATTAGTACAACCACTATGAAAAACAGTATGGAGGTTTCTCAAACAACTACAGATAGATCTTCCATACAATTCAGCAATCCCACTTCTGGGTATATATCCAGAGGAATGGAAATCATCATGTTGAAGGGATACCTGCACTCCCATGTTCATTGCAGCTCTGCTTAGAGTAGCCAAGATATGTAACCAACCTAAATGTCCGTCAATAGATGATTGGATAAGGAAACTGTGGTATATATATACCATGGAATACTACTCTGCCATAAAAAAGAATGAAATTCTCCCATTTGCAACAACATGGATGATCTTGGAGAAACTTATGTAGAGTGAAATAAGCAAAGCACAGAGGGATAAATACCACATGTACTCATTCATATGTGGGAGCTAAGAGAGAAAGAAGGAAGGAAAGAAAGACCACAGTGGTGTGTTGGACTTGCAGAGGGAGAGAACATAACTTAGGGTACAAAGTGGAGTGGGAGGGAAAGGGGGAGTGGGAGGGAGGTTGGGGATAATTGGGTGGGGGACACAAGGTACAAAAGCAATTTGTGGTAATGGGCATGCTGCCAGTATGAGTCTAGTCTTTACATCTTGGGCACAAGGGGTGATAATCAGCTTTGTATCTCATGAATACTCATAACCAATTAAAAAAGAAGTAAATACTTCATATTATTTTATGTATGTTAGTATATTAGTTAAAGATATTTTTCCTGTTAATTGGATGCAAATCCTTTGTTTGATGAAAAACAATGTAGACTACCACTTCCACACATGAGTGTGGTAGCCTGTGTTTGGATAAGAATCCTTACAAGACCATGACTTCCCCAATTATAACACTTTGTAATGACTATTCTTCCCTTTTAGACCAGTCAGCTAATGACTATGGATTATTGTGTTTCAAGATTACAAAACAAAAAGTTATCTGTCCGTCCGTCCGTCCATCCATCCATCCATCCATCCATCCAATTTTTTCTGAATGATAACTTAAAACCAAGTAAGATAATAACAGATATGGGCATTAGCTAAAAATATTAAGAATAATTGGGAAACTAAGATAACACCAGGAGTAAGAATTGGCAAACTTGTTTTGTGAAGGGTCATAATAAATATTTAAGGCTTCGTGGTTCAGGAGGCAAAACTGAGTGTATTATATATGTACTTATATAATAATAAAGGAAACAAATGTCTACAATTTTTTCATTGGCAGCACTGAAAATGTAATGATAGAAATCAAGTTTGATTTTCTTTTTGTGAGATGTGTCTACACATAAGAAGAATGAAATTATGTTTTTTTTTTCAGGGGGGGTAACATTTTGTTTAATTGGGGTCCAAAGTCAGCATTCCCTAGCCTCAAGATTGATTGCAAATGTTACTCTGTTAATGCTGATCTGTAATGAAATTTTACATGTCATCTTTGAAAATGTCTTTTCACACAGACAGGTACTGCCAAACACCCATAGGCTTTGATTTTAACTGAGAAAATCCCTTGCTCGGCAGTGTTTGTAGAACGCGGTTAGATTTTACTCTCATTACATTGCGGATTGATTGCTTTCCTTGAAGGTTATACGGAAGATTCTCAAACACAGCTAAGTGGATTTGAACCGTGGAATTTCCTTTGTCCTTGCACTGAGGCCTGAAAACCACAGCGGAAACTGGAACTGTAGTTTGAGTTTGGGAAACACTTCTCCTTCAAATGTGTGTGGGAGTAGATGTCTTGTTTCTTATTTTAACTTTTGACGGCATGGGAAGTGTACAAAGCTGCTTATATTACCTGTGGTTAAGACATTAGTTGTCATCAAAATGAGTTTACTACAGTATACATTTTGCATGTAAGTGCTTTTTTATCTTGTAATTTCAGGTTGAATTAATTAAGAAATGTTACACTTCCTTTCCCTGTGTAACGGAGACAAAAAAAAAAGAATTACGTGATTACTCAAGCACTATGTATGCATTGAGGCCCGAACGGACTGCACTTCAGTAATTTCCCCATTAGGAGGAGCAAAACTGAATGTATCAGCCCGATTCAAAGACAGCCTCTCCCTTTTACTGTAAAGATAAGGAAGTTTCACAAGAAAATTCAGTTGATTTTATCATTACAAAGAACATAAGGACTAGTGGCATCAGTGAAATAACAAAGTGACATTCCATGATACAATTTGCAAAAGGTTAAGTCGATCCACCAACAAAAGCTTGTTCTTAGCAAACACTTTCTTTCCATATAGCAATTTCCTCAATATGTTTACATAACAATCAAGTAAGGTTAACCTGCACCAAGGACATCTACCCTTTGAGCCAGCAATTTTGCTGTGTTACAATTCTTTATCTATAACAGAGACTTTAGCCTGGGGAAAGTTTCCTGTCTTTTGCAAGCTTAACATTTCCATATATAATTTTAAAAAGTTAGGTTTTACCTGAAACTACAGGGCTTTGGAAACTAGGCTCTGTGAAATACATTTGCTTTATAAATGTTAGTATACTCCTCAAAGAAACAGTACCATGCTAATTCCACAGTCATTCAGTGTTTGACAGAAGTGGTGGATAAAAATTTCTTATTCAGAAATTTTCAGTCTCCACCCTGAGCGCAACAGCAGTCTGCTGAGATGTTGGGCTGCCGTGGGGTAGGACACATCGGGATACCCAGCCTGTTTCTGTTGAAACTCCACGGAGCTGGCAAGGTTGGGCCATTGCCACAGCAGGTTTAATAACACATGACAGATTCACACGTTTTCTGCAGAGTACCTAGTGACAAACCATACAATAAGTACCTGTAAACTTTAAACCGAAACCTTACATTTTCACCAGTGTTGTGAAGTTGTCTAAGCCTTTTTCTGTTGCACATGTATTTCACCTCCATGAGTTGTAGCACATCTTAGCAGATTCCACCTCAGGCTGTACTAAATTTTTGTTTTCTCAACTTCTTTCAATATATGCTTGTCTGTAGTTGCTCCACACAGGTATTTATAGAGACTAATACTCAGTCACTTTAGAACACTGACTTTTTAGACCAATGATAAGCAGTCTCAGTGACATCTGTTGACCTACCACTAGTCAAGAAAAAGCACTAAAAATGATGTGCCTTTTCTTCAGTGAACTGTTGATGGTGTCACACACGTCCTCAACTCTTGAACATCTCTTTAAGCCAAAAAGCTAACTGTCTTTGATGAGCTTATTTGCTATGGATGTGTTTTTTCAGCTGCAGTCAACCGTGATTTAATCAATCACAGCTGGCAAATGGCTTTCCTTGTTTGGCTCACAAGCCACTCAAAACATTACGTAGGTTGTACTCTGATTCTTTTTTTTTTTTTTTTTGAGGAAATTTTGCCATTCTGTCTTAAATTTTCCTATTTTCCTGCCCACTGCTGTCCTGCGAGTTGGGGCTGTCCAGTGTTCAGCCCACTCACCTGCAGTGTCACAGCACATGGAGCCCAAGGCTGTGCCATCTAGTGCTATAAGAATAATCCACACTCCACTGTGCCCTACAGGTGCAGCACACAAAGTCCACTTTTCTCATCTTTCTTTTTGACATGATGAGTATGCTTTGGAAATTAAAAATAAAGTCACACTATGGCAGTGTACGTGTCATGTGAAATGTCCATGTGTGACTGCATCACTGCAACCTGCAGTGTGACCAGCACATGTATGAGGACCTCAATGGCCCCTGTCACAGCCACCCTACTCTGCTGTCACAGGAGACAGCAGCACAGACGACATGTTTGCAAGAGGATGTGGCTGTGGCCAGCACAGCTATATTTATGGACATGGAAATTTAAACCTAATGTAATTTGTGTGTCACAAAATATTCTTTAATTTTTTTTTCAATCACTTAGAAATGCAAAAACCATTCTTATCTCACTAGACGTACAAAACCAGGCAACGGGCAGATGTTTCGTGAGCTGTGGTTTGCTGACTCGAGGAGGAGTGTTGTGGGAGGCTGGGGTGCTGTGAGTGGATGACAGGATAGAATTCCTCTTCTGGGGGAAGGACCTTCAGCTTGTCAGCCATGCTGCTGGCTAACACGTCCCATGTCATGCCTTCCCTTGGCCAGAAGCACGGTGGCTCTGGGGCACGTGAAGACAGGGCAGGTCACAGCAGCATCCACGAGGGACTGCTGCAGGTGTGTTTCCGGATCCACGGGCCAGACTGCCGTGCGCATCTGTGAACGTGCCTTACAGACACTCTGCTGGCCCCTTCCCGTCTAGCTCCTTAAAGTAAGTCAGCTCAGAAGGTGCAGGAAGGGAGGAAACATGCAGCGTTTAGATGCCGCATGTCCACCTCCATGCTCACCTTGTTCTTAACCAAACCCACTGGGCAAGAAAGAGACCCAGAGTAGAATATGGAAAACCAAATCTGAAATGGAAAGAATGGTGTTTTCCAGAACTCAGAATATTTTCATTTCCTTCTTAGAAAAATCATTTTTAATCACTAAATGATTTAAAGTAATGTTCCATCAGGTGGTATTTTATGTCATCAGAATGTCAACAGTGTTTGAATTCAACCCTGATCCTTTTATAGATGCAACTAAACAGTTACCGTGCTACACTTTTTGAGAATAATAAATGTGACAACTGCGTGTGACGTGCTGTGATCGGTGGCTTTCTTTCCCTCCTGTGTTGCTGCGCTCTTCTCCCTACTCTGCCCGGCTCACTCTGCGTCTGGCCCGCTGCTCTGGTTTTGTCGCAGTTCCCGACAGCAATTACTAGGGAGGAAGGATGTAGAGCTTATAAATCCAGACACTTGGGAAAGTTACTCCATTAAGATAGGCACCGACAAGACCCTTGGATTTTTTTTTTTTTGATCACTTACTTCAAGTTCTGTCAGCATGTAAATGGATTAAAATTTACAGTTGCTCAATACTTGTTATGTAAGACAGAGTATTTTAATGGCACACGGATTGTTGCATGTATCGTGATGCGTGCCAGTTTTCTCACATCAAAGGGAAAACAAAATTAAAATGGAAAACGGGAAAATCCGTGCTTGGAATTTCTCCAAGTGAAGCTCTAAAGTTGCAGCCTGTTCAGTGTTTAGCTCAGATGAAATATGCACCTTTGCGGAGAAATAAAAATTCCACTGAAAACAAAGGAAAATATAAAAATGCAAATGTGCACTTAGCTTCTGGAAGCATTGTATGTCTGTCTAACAGCTGGCAGGTTGTAGCTAGCATATGTGTTCCTGATCGCTGCAGCAGCCAAGGTGGCCTTGGAGGCAACGTGGCAGAGTGCAGCATTTTACACAGTGAGGTCCCTCAGCATTTTACACAGTGAGGTCCCTGAAGCGTCAGCAGCAGCATCACCTGGGAACTTGTTAGGAAAGCAGATCCCAGGCCCAGGCCCAGGCCCAGTCCCTCTGAATCAGGAAATCTTGGGACAGGGCCCAGAAATCTGTATTTAATAAGCCTTCCAGATGATTTTGATCACACAAAATCTGAGAACCACTGGCAGAGCGGATAAGGGGCTGGGTCTGCGGTGACGCTCACACCTCTGTGTCTTCTAAGCACCTGTGGTCGTTTGCAGACTCCGACTCTAACTCAGTGGGCCTGGGGTGGGGCAGGACCCTGCATTTCTGGCAGACTTACAAGTTGACCGTGGTCATTTCTGATCTGAGGACTGTACTTGGAGCAGTTCCACCAATGAGATAACCTGGGAACATGACCCAAATTATGAGTCCCTGTTCCCTAGTGTACAGGCAGGGAGCAACGTGTGTCTGCCTTAGGGGTGTCACTTTGAAGCTTAAATGAACCCGTGGGAGTGCCTACCTGTGAGCAGAGGTCAGGGGGTGTTGGCTTCTGTGACTAGTGCCCAGGAGTTAAGACTGATGGGTGAAGGTAGATGTCGATGGCGTGCTGGGGAAGTCACTGAACCAGGTCAACTTTTGCCTTCCTCTCTCTCTCCCCCTCTCCCTTTCCCCCTCCTCCTCTGCCGCCCTCCAGAGAGATCCCATGAATAGAATGAGCTCTGGATAATCACCGAGTGATTTTTAACTGGTTGGAGCTCACCAAGATCTTACAAACTTGCTACAATAACCGAGCTAGCAATGCGAAAGACGGATCGGATTTTATACGATCATTTCATCCCGAAAGAAAATGTGCTTAGCCGTAGCATGGTCATTGTCACGTGGCATGCCGCATGCCACTTCTTCATTCACAGGTGTGACTATAGCCAGCCAAGTAATACTGTTTTTCTTGCCAGATTTCATGTAAGGATCTGTGGCAAATTATACAAGATGAAGTAAAAGGTAGTTTTCGATTCTTTTGTAGAAACACAGCTGCCTAAAATAACTGATTTTCATAAAAGCCTTGAATGAATATAGAGAGTGGGTAACATGAAGCCTTCCTCTACGACACGTCCACTGTCTATCCCAACATTTTATTATGAAAATATTCTAGTGTGTGGAAAGTTAAGAGACTGCGGTGAACGGTTGTATTCCCACTGTGTGGTTTGCACCGTTAACGTTTCACCCGTGAATCTGATCACGTAACCACACGACTGATCGTCTATCCTGCGTTCACTCATAAACTGTCTGTTTTTAGTGCAATTCAAAGTAAATTTTACACATCAGTACAGTCCCCTCTTCCCCGCAGTACTTCAGAATCTAGCATACTTTTAACTTATTACTCCTGTTTTAAACCAGAAAGTCGCCCGGCCTATTAGCAAACCATCCTTTCTGTGGCACAGGAGTCCAGCCTGCTGCCCCAGGGCACAGCTGAGAATAGACTGCTTGGCTTCTACATGTATGGCTTTGGGGCTAAAGTCATGTGGGGGTGGCAGGCCACACTGATACAGGCTTAAAACAAAAGGAAGAGGTGGGGTTAATGAGTAGGACTTGAAGATTGATTCTTTCGCTTTATGTGGCTGTGGAAACTCCGGGCAACCGAGGAAATTTCAGCAGATGTTGCAAACGTTCAAACTCTCTCTTCTTCTTTCCAAAAAAGGGGCCTATAGTGAAGCACTGGACAAGCGGCTGCAGTGTCTAGGGACGGCTCCTGGAAGCTGGGAAGACAGTCCTGTTCTCACTCTCATTTCTTCCCAGAAGTGTTTACACATTGCACGGGTGAGGGATAGGTCATCTGTCCTTAAATCGGTAAAGGTCATTTTACTGACTGGAGTATCAATACATTTATAACTGTCTTCAGTTTTGGGCCATGATCACACACCCTTGATCTGAATTTTTCTTATTTTTTTCATGAAGTTCCACCGCAGCTTCTAGCTGCTGTGTGTGACCCCTTCACGTGGATTAACGTCAGGAGCTGCTGGAGGTCAGGCTCTGATCTGGAGGCTTGAGACACTTTATCAACTGGACATCTGTTGGGAAAGTGCAGGAAAATGATCAGGGCCCCCCAGATGTTCAGAATCTTGCCGAGCATTTGATGTAAATATGCACATGCGCTCAGGTGTTCCTTGGTTATTGTCTAAGGTAATTGCGCATGTGCACCCAGGTGTCCTGGGTTATGGACTTAAGTATAAAGGATGAGTGGCTCTGATCTATGAAATGCCCCCCCCCCCACCTCTGGGATGCCCCCGGGGTGGGGCACGGGGAGGCCGCTACTGCTGCTGCAGCTGTTGCTGCCAGGGCTCCCGGGACCCTCGATGAGGCCACCGCCACTGCTGGACCTGTAAGCTGCTGCTGCCGTTGCTAAGAACTGAGCTCGTGTCATCTGCCAATGGCTCCTGGGATCTTTCCCAATTACCTAGCATGGACCTGCATGTGAGGGTTCTGGTGACCCAGTCCGTACAATGGATTTGAAGGGTCTGAGCCCTAGCCCTGACAATACATATGGCATAGCTATTGCCTCAACCCGACAACTGGCATAGTTGTGTAGCTATTGCTGTAGCTTTATGACACCCCAAAATTTTCATCAGTGCCTGCCCCTTTCTGGTTCCTCTGCTTACAACATGGTGAAGGTGCCCTGCTGAAGGAAGCCGGAGGTGCACCTACTAGACATCTTATAACCCAAGTACTCCAGTGAAGCTCATGAAATGTGACGGTAACCTGATCTTTCTTTGATTTGACTAGGTAAAAATTTTATGGTACTTTTGGGGGACCTGTCAAAAGTTTTGGGGGCCTGTAGAAGAAGTGGTTCAAGACCTCACTATCTACTCAATTCTTAGCTCCCCTCCAAGAATGGGTCAGTGTCTGGTGTGAGCAGAATAATGGCCCCAGAGCTGTCCCCATCCTAATCCCCAGATCCGTGCATGTGTCACCTTTGCCACCTTGCATGGCAAAGGGGGATCATGGCTGCCACTCAGCTGACCACGAAATTAAGAGACTGTCCTGGACTATGCAGGTGAGACCAGTGTGATCCCAAGGGTCCTTACGAGGGAGGAATAGAGAGAATCCAGGAAAGGGTAGAGATGGTAGGCTTCTGGCTGACGATGCGAGCATGGGTGTGGCCAAGGACTGGGGTCTACTTAGAAGCTGGAAAAGTCACAGAAATGGATTTTCTCCTGAAGGCTCCAGAAGGAATGCAGCCCAGCCAATACCTTGATCTTAGCCCAGCGAGACCCATTTTGGACTTCTGACCTGTAATCATTGCTTATATTAACTCAGTTTTAGTAAAGTTGTTTCAGTCACTAGGACTGTGGTAATTTCTTGCGGCAGCAGCAGAAACCACAGTGTAAGCGCTTCGCCCCCAGGTGGGTGGCGCGCGCTGCACATTGGCACTTTTCTGGACCATTGTGTGAGCTTCAGTTTCAGTGGGTGGACCTGTCAAAGGCAGGGATGTCACCCTGCCCCTGAGTCCAGGGTCTTGTCCTGCTGTCCGCTCCACTTGCCCACTCAAGACCCCGGGAGGGCTGGAGTCCACCTTTTGTGAGAGAGGGTCTAGCCATACTCTGTTCTCTTTTTTGCATATGCCCGTGACACCTCCCTTCTCCTTGTCAACTGGACCTACTCACTCATTCATCTCTTTCCAAAATTTTCCAGGCCTGGGGACGCTGCTGCTCCTGGGAGAGAGGCTGGAGATCTGCTCCTCTGTGCCCGGTACAAGCGAGCATCTTGTCTGGCTTGCCATCTTGTCAGAGTGACCTGGTCCCATCCATGGGTTTAGTCTTCGGGGAAGTCTGAGGCTGTTTAGCCCTACTTAGTTTGGATAGAACTATCTGGAATGATGGAATCCAAAACCTAAGCACCTGGGAGGTGCTGCCTTATTGACAGAGGCCTGTGTTGACCCCTGCGTGGCCGTGCTGGGGGAAAAACGGAGCAGTCTGCACAAGCCTGGCATCCCCAGGCTGCTGATCAGATAACCTCAAAATACCACTGTCTTGCTAGGGCTTGGGCCCACAGACGCTACAAACCAGTTGTACAGACTGGGTCCCAAACCCCTTACCTGCAGGTCCATGAGCTAGGTAATAGGAAAAAGATCCTGGGAACTGTGGGTAAAAATTAATAGGCTTTATTCAGATGCAAGCTCAGGTAGCTAGCAGCAGCCACCCTAGTGGCCTCCCGGGGTGTCCCAAGGGCACTGTGGATCAGAGCTCTTCATCCTTTGTACTTAAGTCCGATAACCCAGGAACAACTGGGCACAAGTCAGACAACCCAGGAACCCAGGGTGCCCACGTACATCCGCAGACAATAGCCAAGGAACATGTGGGCGCACGTGCACAGTTACGTATTTACATCAAATGCTCGACAAGATTCCGAACCCCCCGAGGGATCCTGACTGTTTACTTTTCACTTTCCCTACAGCTACTTTAGTCACATCACATGCATCCTCACGATCAGAGAAGAGGATCTGGTAAGATAAGGAATCACTCAGACTCCTGTCAGTCCAGCTTGACCCAGTGAGGACATCCACGTGTGTCCTGTGGGTCTTGAGAAGGCTCTGTTTCTCACGCCTCCTCATGCAGGGCAGCTGCAGCTCGTCAGCATGGCCACTGCACTTTCTCACGCTGGCTACACCAGGTGATCTTATTAAATATCCTTAGGCAGGAACTTTTCTCTTCCACACTTGCCAGCTGGTTGGCTTTGTGGCACGCATCATTCCATTCACGTTGGCATAGTACCTGCACGTAGAGGGAGCCTGATGCCCCTCTGTTAGGGGTGCTGACAGCACGTGTATCAGTCAGGTCTTGCCCTAAAAACACCTTCAAAGCACATCATCTCAAAACTCAGTGATGTAAAACAACAGCCCTTTGTTCCACAGACAGGTGGGTTGGCATGGTTGGCTCTGATCCAGGCTCTGGCGCTGGGAGGAGCTGCTCCAGACTGGGCCTGCTGGCCCTGCTGCTCCAGTCTGCAGGTGGGCAGGGTGGGTCTGATGGACAGACCTCTCCTCTCCGTGGTTAGCAGGAAGCTGCAGGAGTCACAGGAAAATTTCTTAGGAAACCGTTGCAGTGGTTTCAGCTCCTGCAGCACCAAAGTGGGTGCGAACAACACCCAGGTGCCGAGTCCCACACACCTGCTTGCTGAATTGCAGGATAAGCACTGGCTTCTCCCTCTTTCCTGCCTTCAGACCTCACATGGATGCTTGGTGGGATCTGAACTGGAAGCTTTCTGGCAAGAAGTTCTAGGGAACATAGAATCCCAGGCACCCAGCCTCTGGGGTACAGACAGGGCGAGGGCAATCCTTCTGGCTCCATGGGTGTGGCGTGGCCCACGAGCCTCTCACTCCACACAGGGACTGGGCCAGGCCTGGAGCTGTGGAGAGGCCACTCCAGTGTCACTCAAAGCAGCAGACTTTTGAGTGCTTTGTCTGGTGGTGTGATCACACCGACTGTCCATGGAGCCAAAGAGCTGCACACCCATCCTTGCACCTTTTGCTTACTGTAGGGCAACACGCATCTCCCCAGAGAACCTGCCACTTCTGCTCGCCAGGCACTGTCTGCACGATGCCCTTGAGGTTGTAGACCAGCTTGGGGCTTCTCAGATGGCGGATGAGACAGTCGCGTTTCCCCCAAGTGAGGTGCATTGCAGCTCAGAAAGTGTGTGGCCCTGAGGCAAGACAGCAGGGTAAACGGCTGTCCCTGACAAGTGAAAACGGATGGCCCATAAATCTTATTGTGATAGGAAAGACTAAACCCCAACAACAAAGCATTTCTAAGACCAGTTGCAAACCATGGTCGGACTGTGGTGGTTTGTGTCAGCGCAAACCTCATCCAGACACCAAGCTCGGTCTCAGTTGCCGTCTTGCTAAGCACGTGAAATTCACCGTTGTTTTCCAAGAAGTGTGTATTCCACAGAGGCCAAACGGGTGAGCTAAATCAGATTACAGGAAATGAAAGCTCTTCATTTTCTAGGTCTCTGACAGTGGCCCTCACCTCCGTGGTTCCCTCTCGAGTGTGTGATATTGCTTCTGGCTTGAAACTCTGTACTGAGTGGAGGTCCAGCTCCTCTCCTTCAACAGTAGCATGTTTTGCAGGGCAGGAGCCAGTATGGGGACCTACCGGCTGCTGACCATGTCTATTCCAAGTATATGCGCAGGAGCTGGGGACACTGCAGGATTCACATAGCCATCGGGTCCACTGTGGGGAGATGCCAGCCTTTGGTCACCTCCTTCACGGGAGCGCATGAGGGGGTCGAGTGGGTAGGCTGTGCTGCTGCCTCTGTGACCTGTCATTGCAGGGCAGCCTGCAGATCGGGGCCCTCCCTGCTGCAGGGACAGTGGCCCTGCCTCTGTCTTGGGGAGAGGTACAGGCGGCCACTTGGCCTCTGAACCCGGTATCCCAGCATCCTCAGGGAAACCTAAATTGTGAATGAATGGTTTTTGTAACTTCTTTGTCAGATTGCTTATTGTTAGTGTATAGAAATGCAATGAATTTTTGTGTGTTTACTTTGCTAAATTCATTTATTCTAACAGTTTTTTTCTGTGTGGAATCTTAGGGCTTTCTAAATATGAAATCATATCATCTATGAACAATGATAATTTTGCTTCTTACTTTCCAGTTTAGTTGCCTGTTATTTCTTTTTCTTGACTAATTTCTTTGGCTAGAACTAGCATTCTTTGTTTAATAAATGCAAGCATCCTTGTGCCCCTAAGTTTAGAGGGAATGCTTTTAGTCTTTCACCATTTACTATTATGCTCACTGTAGATTTTTTTCCTATGGCATTTATTGTGTTGAGGTGGTTTCCTTCTATTCCTAATTTGTTAATTGTTACCCTGAAAGGGTGTTGAATTTTGTCAAATGTTTTTTTCTGCATCAATTGAGATGATCATGTGGGTTTTTTCCTACATTTTGTCAATGATTTTTGTATATTGAACAATCCGTGCTTTCTAGAAACAATCCCAGTCGTCATGGTGTATAATCCTTTTACTATGTTGCAGATTTTGATTGGCTAGTGCTTTGTTGAAGACGTTTGCATCAATGTTTGTAAGGGATATTGGTCTGCTGTTTTGTTTTCTTGTGGAATCTTTGGCTTTGAAATCAGGGTAATGCTGATCTCATAGAGTAAGGTACGAAATGTTCCTTCCTTTTCAATTTTTTGAAAAATCTTGAGAAGAATTGGTATTTTTTTTTTTTTTTATATTTGGCAGAATTCACCAGTGAAGTCACCAGGCCCGGGGGCTTCTCTTTGTTGGGAGATTTTTGGTTACTGCTTTAATCTTCCTACTACTTATAGATCTATACAGATTTTCTATTGCATCATGATTTAGTCTTAGTAGGTTTTACATTTTTAGCAGTTTTTCTATTTCATCTAGGTTATCCAATCTGTTGGTGTACAATTATGTGAAGTACTCTCTCCTTTTATTTCTGTGTGATCAGTGGGAATGTCTCCACTTCCATTTCTTATTTTAGTAATTTTTCTTTCTTTTTCTTAGTCCATCCAGCTAAAGGTCTGTGAATTTTGTTAATGTTTTCAAGGAACTATTTTTTGGTTTTATTGATTTTCCCCATTGTTTTTATGTTCTCCATTTTCACTATCTTCACTTTAATCTTTCTTATTTCCTTCCTTCTGCTATTCCTGGGTTTAGTTTGTTCTCATTTTTCTAGCTCTTTAAGTTGTGAAATTAGGTTGTTGGTTTGAGATCTTTCTTATTTTTTCATATAAGTATTCATTTCCTCTAAGCACTGTCTTTGCTGTGTCCCGTATTTTCTGTATGGTGTGTTGTCATTTTAGTTTATCTCTAAGTATTTTCTATTTTTTCTTGTGATTTCTTCTTTGATACATTGTTTAAGAATGTGTTAGTTTCCATAATTTTGTGAATTTTCAAATTTTACTTCCATTATTGATTTCTAACTTTATCACATGTGTTCAGAGAAGATACGTGTACAATATCTATTTTTATATATATGGATATCTAATCAATTAGGTACCTATTAATATCTAATAAAATAATAATTTTCTATTTAATGACATCTATTTTTTAAACCTACTGAGACTTAATTTGTGGCTTAACATATGGTATATCCTGGAAAATGTCCAAAGTGCACTTGAGAAAAATGTGTATGCTGCTGTTTGACAGAGTGTTCTGTATGTGCCTATCAGATCTAGTTGTTTTATTGTGTTAAGTCCTCTGTTTCTTTATTGATTTTCTGTCTGGTTTTTCTATCCATTATTGAGATGGGAGTATTGAAGTCTCCAACTATTATGGTAGAACAAAAATTACTCCTTTCAATTCTGTCAATTTTTGCTTTATATATTTTGACGGTTTATTCTTAGGTGTGCAAATTTTTATGATTGTTATACTAAAATCAGACAAAATATGCGTGAAATCAAAAACATTTACAAGAGACAAAGAGGCACATTATGTGTCAATAAAAGGTTTAAACCTTTTAAAACACATCCCTGCTCTCCTTTGGTTGTTATTTACATGGAATATCTTTTTCCATTCTTTCACTTTTAATTTGTTTGTGTTTTTGATTCAGTAGTGAGTTTCTTGTAGACAGTATATAGTTGAATCATCTGCTTTTATCCATTCTGCCAATCTTTATCTTTTGATATGAGAGTTTATTTAATTCACATTTTAAGTAATTATTGATAAGAGAAATTTATTTTTATCATTTTTCTATTTGTTTTCTATATGTCTTCTAGCTTTTATGTTCCTCGTATCTTGCATCACTGCCTTTCTTATGTTTAGTTGATTTTTATAGTAAAATGTGTAATTTTTTTCTTTTCTGTATATTCTATAGCTATTTGTGTGTGTGTGTGTGTGTTTACTATGGAGATTGCATGTAACCTCTGAAAGTTATACTCTACTTTGAATTTATACCAGCTTAACTTCAATAATGTATAAAATCTGTAATCCTTAATAGCTTCATTCCCACCCCTTTCAGTTGTTGATGTCACAAGGTTATATTCTTATACATTGTGTGCCCCCAAACTTAAACTAATAATACTTTTAAATGCATTAGTCTCTTAAATTTTGTAGAAAACAAAATGTGGAGTTACAAACTGAAGTTATAATAATAGCTTTTAGACTAATAATTGTTTTTGTAATGTATTAGTCTTTTAAATCATGTAGAAAACAAAAAGTTACAAAGTGTTGCTACATTAAACTAGCTTTTATAATTGTCCATGTAGTTTTCTTTATTGAGACATTTATTTATTCATATGACTTCAAGTTACTGTCTAGTGTCCTTTCATTGTACCTTGCCACTCTCTCCCTTAAACATTTCTTGCAGGGTGGGTCTACTGGTAGCAAACTCCCTCAGCTTTCTTTTTTATTAAATCTGGAAACATCTTAACTTTTTACTCACTTTTGAAGGATACTTTTGATGGATTATAGAATTCTTGGTTGACAGTTTCTTTCTTTCAGCTTTTTGAGTATATCAGCCCACTGCATTCTGGCCTTCTGATGAGAAATCAGCTGATAATCTCATTGAGAATCCCTTGTATATGATGAATCATTTTTCTCTTGATACTTCCAGCATTCTCTCTTCATCCTTGGCTTTTGGAAGTTTGGTTATAAATTGTGTCTGTGGGAAGCTCTTTGATTTCATCTTGGAGTTTATTTGGCTTCTTGGATGTTTATATTCATGTCTTTAATCAAATTTGGGAAATTTTCAGCCTTTATTTCTTCTAATATTCTCTCCCTTTTTTCTCTTCTCCTTTTGGAATTTAAATAATATGTATGTTGGTCTGCTTGATGGTGCCCCATAGGTCCCTCAGTCTCCATTCCCTTTTCTTGAATTATTTTTCTTTCTGTTCCTCAGTCTCAATAGTTTGTGTTGTTTTATTTTCAAGTTTGCTGATTCTTTCTTATGTTTACTCAAATCTGCCTTTGATTCCCTGTAGTAAAATTTTCCTTTTAGTTATTGTACTTTTCGGCTTTCACTCTTGTTTGAATAAGCATATTGATTACCAGAGCTTCAGACTCTTGCCTAACAAAATATTCCACAGGAAAATTGATCTCTGGCCAACAGGTAGTCAGATGCTAATAGAAATTCATTCGTAGCCAGTTTTCCAGTCTGATGCTAGGCGTACTCTGGGTTTTGCTTGCCAGTACTTGAAATAGAAGAGGTTTGTACTGGCTGAAAGGCAGAAAACTTTGTGGGTAAACCTTTCTACTTAAAGAGGAAGTGCTAAACTACATTCTAAATTTACTTGTAACAGTTATGTTTTCTACATTTACTAAGTGAAACCCCCGTGCTGTTGAAAATTTAAATGGGCAATAAAGTACATTTTTGGTGATTTGTGTGTATATTATCAGTTCGGCTGATTCTCCATGTCACAATGTTAATACTTGCTGACTCAAACCTGCCCTTATTCATTTTATTTCAACCCACACTTACTGAGAAGGTCACACTTATCAGCACTTTTGCCCACTATCTTATCTAATCCTATCATGACATAATGGAAAAGGCATTGTTGTCATCATTTCTCCTGAGGGAAACTTTAGATTCATAAAGGGTAGGACATTTGCCTAAGATACCACATGGAACCATGACTCAAATATGATTTTCTTTTATTTATTTATTTTTAAAATCACAAATAAAGTATTTCTTTATGTGGCTAGCAACATAGACTAACTTAATGTTGTTACATGGCTAGCAACATAGACTAATGCTGATCCTCTAAGAGCATACTTAGAAATGTGTAGTGATAATAAAACTTAGCAAATTATTTCTGCATTTGGATTAGCTGATTAGAAACAAAACAATACTATGCATGCATGTATTAGTATTCTCCAGAGAAATAGACCAATAGGAAGTGTGTGTGTGTTGTATGATGTATATGTGTGTGTATACGATTTACTATAAAGAATTGGCTCACATGATTATGAAACCTGAGTAGTCCCCTGGAGACCCAGGAGTGCTGGTGTTGTAAGTTATACTCTAAAAGCTAGCGGTCTCAAAACACGAGAAAAAAACTGATGTTTCAGTTTGATTCTGAGGGCAGGAAAAGACTGGTGTCCCAGCTTAAGCAGTCAGGCAGAAGGAATTTCCTCTCACTCAGGTGGGGGTTACCTTTTTTTTTTCTATTCAGGCCATCCCTGATTGGATGAGGCCCACCTGCATTGGGGAGGGAAATATGCTCTACTCAGTCCACAGACTCAAATGTCAGTCTCATCCAAAATATCCTCACAGACTCACATAGAACAATATCTGACCAAATATCTGGGCACCACATGGCCCAGTCTAGTTACACATAAAATTAGCCATTGTAATGCCACTGCTGCTTTCCCCATATGTATAAACAAGACAAGTAAGTATGTATTGTATCTAATTGTAACTTAGTGTTGAAGATATCGGAGTCAAAAAAAGTGAGAGCTTCACACTTGAATTTAGCTGGAATTATATTTTTCTCATCTTGCTGGAATTATATTTTTGTCTCATAGGAGAAATGCTTTCTCATTACCAATTAAGACAAAAGATTGAATTATCTTTATGTATTTTAACATTGTTGTCAGTTATGGTATTTCTCAATAGCCTTTGCAAAATTCATATATAATGTCATATATGATATATTACATATACATTCATCCCTTGGTATCTGTGAGGGATTGGTTCTAGGACCCCTCCTGCAAATACCACAATCTGTGATGTTCAAATTCTCTATTAAAATGGTGTAGTATTTGCATATAACCAACGCACATTCTCCCATATGCTTTAAGTCATCTCTAGGTTACTTATAATACCTAATACAATGTAAATGCTGTGTAAATTGTTTTTATACTGCATTGTTAAGGGAATAATGACAAGAAAAAAGTCAGTAATACACAACCATCCCTTTTTCCCCCAAATATTTTTGATACATAGTTGGTTCACTCTGCAAATGTGAAGCCCACAGACACAAGGTGCTGACTTTACTGTCCTAAAAACGACACAACAAATATGGCATATGGTTTAATAGCACAATATCTGTAAGACGTCGCTCTTGTAAAATGTCTTCTTGGTGTTCAGAAAAATATAGGTTTTTTAGAGTATTATTAGTTGTGTAGTACCTTTAAAATATTTTAAATAATGTCACTTTTTATATTCAATTATATATTATTGCATAACAAACCAAAGACAGGAATGAAAAAACTTACTTGATTTTTGACCTAATTAGCTGGTGAATGGTGGTTGCACTAGTGGAAATGGAGAAAAAGAGATTTGGAGAAAAGTACTTTTGAGGTGAGAGAAGAAATAAAAAAATTGTTTTAAGATATCTGAGATTTCTATTAGAGATTGGATGGAGCTGTCAGGGAGACAGTAGCATATATGCATATATACTTCTGAAGTTGAGTTTTAAAATTTTTTGTTGTTGGCCACTTTCCTTTGTTGTTTCAACATTGTTTATTTTCATGCACTTCTTTCATCTCTGTTGACATGTCTAGAAAGGGTGTGGACATCAGTCATCTCAGTGAAACAGTTTTTGGTCTTGTGGATCCTCCACAGAGTTTCTTTACTTTTTCTTTTATTAACTTTTGCTCTCATTTCTTTTCATTCTGCTTTTATTATCATTCATTCATAATTTAGCTTATTGATTTGAATATGCTATTTATTTGTTTTTAGACTTTTTTCTTAATGTTTGAATTTAAAATTATACCTTTTTATCAAAGTACCAGGACAGTTTCAGCCCACAAGTTTTGACATAAAGTAGCTTTGTTCTCATTTAGTTTTAACTGTTTTAAAATTTTCATTATGATTTCCTCTTTAGCCAATGAGTTACTTAGTAATGCATTTTTTTCAGTTTTCCAACATGACTTCAAATTAATTATTTTCAATTATCATGATTCACATGCTATTGATCTAGTCTGTAGGATAGGGACTTACTCCTTGATTAATTTTCATAAAGTTTACATGTGTGTTTGAAAAAAAAAGGATATCATTTGTTTGTTGGTACAGAATTCTATTATTATCTAATATCTATTAGATCAAATTTGTTGATATTGTTTTTCAAATTCTCTGTAACCTTACTATTGTAGTTATCTTTTGATCTATATGTTTCTAATTGAAATGAGTTAAAACCTGCCATTGCATTTAAGAGTATGCTTTCATCAATCTTTCCTTATAATTATTTCAGCTTTTCTTTAGGTTTTTGACTCTGTATTGTTAGCTGCATGAAGTTTGTGGTTGTTGATCTTCCTGGGAATTTTGTTTTGTATTATTTTGCATTCATCTTCTTTCCTGTGTGTGCTTTTGGATTTAAGATACTTTTCTTTTATCTTATATTCAAAGTGCTATATCAGCTTTATATTGGTTAGTATTTATATGAGATATCTGTTTCCATTAGTTTACTTTTGATCTTTCTAGGTGAATTTCTTAATCTAATTTATAATCTCTTTTTATAATCTTTTACTGGAGAATCTAGCACATTCACAATTTTTGGACTACTAATATTTAGACCTACTTTTACAAATGAATTTTTATTATTTTCCTTGTTCTTTGACTCTTTTATCTACTTTTCTGCCTCTGCAAGATTGATTTAATTTTTTATATATTTTCCCAGTGTTAGTTGAAAGCTAAAGAGTGTAGTTCCATTTTGTTTTAACTGTTACCCTCCATATTTTAATTTATATACTTAATTATGAATTTTAATAAAAAAAGTCTGAAGTCATTCTATTTCTCTGTTTCCTTCTGGACAAGATAAAGCTCTTCACAGGCTTATGCAACAAATATTATTGTTAATGTTGTCTAGAGATTAGTGATTGCTAATGTTGATTAGAGTTTTGATACTGATATGTTTTTATCAATTTCTGTGTTCACTTTTTTTTCTTATATCTCACTTCTTCCTTCTAGGTTCTCTTCTCTTGCTGAAATACATCATTTAATAATTTTTTTTCAGTGAGATACTGAAATTAAGTGATAATCTCTCTTAGTTATTATATATCTGAAAATGTCTTTATTTTGCCTTCACATCTAAATTATAGTTTAGCTTGATGTAAATTTCTAGATTAACACATACTTATTATTAAACATTTTGAAATATTCCATTGCCTTCTGGTATCTAAAGTTGTTGGTAAGGAATTTGTTGTCCTTCTTTAAATGTTGTTTCTCTAAGATTGCCTATATTGTTCTGTTCTGGATTCTATTACAGTTTTACAACTCTCAAAGTACCATCCATGGCTTTTAACTAATCTTATATTTTTAAATCAATTTGTCTTTCTAAGCTGAATTTTGAGTAATTCCTTAATATTGTATTCCAGTGAATTAGTTATTTCTTCGAATGTGTTTTGTCTAGGCAGGCAATATTCTGACTTTTTTTTTTTTAATATCTGTCTTTTATTTCCAATGTGTTCTTTAACATGCCCACCTTCGTATATTTTACTACAATTTGTAAAATAATTTCTTTTTTATTTGGCCTTTGCCTATTCATCTCTTTGAGGACTATAAACATACTTATTTTAAATGATTTCTCAGGCAATTTTATTATTTTAAATTCATTTGGAAAGGAATTGTCTTTCAATTGTTATTTGTTTTTTCTGTCTTCCTAACATTCAATGTCAATATGTGTTTTGCACACATTTACAGATTTATTTTTGGTTGAGTAATATTCTCAGTCTTTCCCTTTCTCTTTCTCCACTTCTCTCTCCCTGAACTTTGGTTTTGCAATTGCTTCTTTTCAAATTCTTTGGGCCCTTATCTCAGGCAGTTGGAACGATGTTTCCCATCCTATGGTCTTAGGATACCTAGTTCTAGATGTGGAGCCAGTCGGCTGCTCATGTCCATGTCTTCTCACTTGGCCACTTCTGTGTCTCCCTAGACATGCTACTTAGTTTACGCTGTGGTTCCAGGTCACAGCATACAATGCAAGCCTCTCTTCAACTACAGGGGAGTCCCACCAGCTCTGGGTTCGTCCTTTTGTGGAACATTTACTCCCTGCCACTTCTGCTTGGTTCTGTACCTGAAACCAGTGGGTCCAAGACTCAAGTTTGTGTTTCTATTCCATTTCTGCTTATGGAGAATTTTTGTTTGTTTTTGAACTTGGTTATGTCAGTTTGTTTTTTCTCTTATTATAGTTTATATATTTTTTTCTAAAAGTTTAAATAAAGGAGATGCCTCAGAGCATGAATTAAAAACTTGATCTTCATTAGAAGTTTCATTTAGATATTGAATAATAAAACAGTAAAATTGGTTAGAAACAGAAAGTTTCACATCTCAGTTTAGTTAACAAACTAAAAAACCCCAATTTCTAAGTAACCCCATCCTCCACCCTTCCCCTAGAATAGGCAACCTCCAAGACCATTGTTATAGAATTTATTTCACTTAGCCTAAGAAAACCTATAAAGAAATTTGGGTTGTGATCTTTAAGGAAATGGCTGTGATCTCCTTTCAGTCTTTTTCTTCTCAGGTGACAGCTGTTAACTGACCTTATTCATTCTCCTGGGAAACTCCTACATTCTCGTAGTCTTGAGTAACTTTTAGTAACTAATTCTTTAGTAACTCTCTCTCCTAAAGAAAATCTTGGGTTTTCTAACAGTGAGCAGATTTTCTACTTGGTAACATACTTGAGTGATTATCCCAGTCCAGGTTTTGTATGCAGCATTTCATTTCTGTGTGTGTGGATGATTAATGGTACACGGGTCACTTAAAACAGCATGTGGAGTTGATGGGCCACTTGGACACTCATGAGGTGAACTTCAGCCCTGCCAACAACTCAGGTGGAAGTTTCGGGCGGTTCAGAGCTGTGATGCTGCAGTCTCTGGAGATGTCTGGGCCACAAAAATCCTCCGTGATTCTTCAGGGTACAGATGAGACACAGACAGCGTGTCTACTCGTCATTGTTTGAAGTGCATTGTTTTTTACTCTTTGTCCCTTTGAGCTGGAGGCGTGGGCTGCTGAGGGAACCCCCACCAGCCGCCCCTCCTTCCCTGTCAGTGGCCCCATTCTTATGTGTTGCTGGAGTAGACGTTGAGAGCGTTGTCCAAAGTATTCAACCCCCGGCCCCACCACCAGGAACAGACTTTGGCAGGTGTGGGATTCTTCCCTTTCAGACGAATGGTTGGGATTGGCCGCTGCAGCAGGTCCTGAGATTGAAAGCATGCTCTGCTCTCAGCCCTCTTCCCACACACCCCGAGTCCCCTCGTTCCAGACTCTTAGCAGTGAGGATTTGATGTGATCACGAGTGTTTCATCCCGTTGAATCCCAAAGCTGCTCAGAAATGAACTGACGCATCATATAAACTGCACGCAGGGCTCCTCCACGAGTGCAGAGCAGCCAAGTCTTGGATCAGCCACAGCAACGCCTTTAACTGCCCCCACAGGGGCTCCCAGCCGCTGAGGTTGAACCTATTCTCATGAAAAGTGCAGGGAGGATCCAAGGTCAAGAAGAACACAACTGCTTGCGTTTGGTTCTTGCCAGGACACCTGGGCTTAAACCTTTGTGCTGAAGAAATATTCCATGGAATCTTTAACGGTGACGAGTGCTCTGTGACCCTGTTCTACGGCTCCTTGTGAAAACAGTGCAGGCCGACTGTTCCACAGTGACCCCTCCTACAGTCACTGGCTCATCGTGGCTGTCAGGGGCGCGTACTCCCCAGGCAGACCCTTCTGTCCCTCCAAATGTGGCTGTCCTGCACACTCAGGCAGAGAAGCCACTGTAGGATGTGGTTTGAGAAGTTGAATTACTGGAACTTAAGGGGAGAAAGCCAGAAGGACAACCACAAAACATTTCCACATGTTGGGCCTCAGCAAATTTAAATGAAGTGGAAATATTTATCCTGGATTAGAAATGTTTGAGAAATAATGAAATTATAGAACTTAAATGTTTGGAGAGCTCAGCACTGGCCACACATTGGAACTGCTTGGAGAGATTTCAGAAATTGTGGTGCCCGGGCCCATCCTGGAAACTCTGAGTTAATTGATCAGGAACGGGTCTGATCAATAGCCAACTGTGCTTCACAGAGTCTGAGTCATCAAGACAACGAGCTTAAACCGAGGCATGTCATGTTCTGATCAGGTGATAAGACCGCCTTTTAAGAGAGACATTTGAGTACAATGCTACGTCACTGCGTGTTCATTTTTGAAATCTGAAAAAAAACAGGTTACAGTCTGGGCTGGTTTGCGTGCTGAAGGGGTAACCGTGGCGTGTTCTTCGCTCTGATGCCATGAGGACCCACGGCACTAACACTTCCTAATATATGTTAGCTTTAGGCCTTTAATCCAAACTAAATCACTTCCTCTGTCAAAAAAAAGCACCTGCTTGAGATACCATTGTAAGTTTCTGCTGTAGATGGCATCTTACCACCGATGTCCACGGCCAGGAGTCTGCACAGGGCCGAGCAGAGACGGTGAGCGTGCTGAACTGGGGTCAGAACGCCCGGGCCCTGCTCGTGGCTCCCGGAAGCCCTGCAACTTGCACAAACTCAGCCTCTCTGGCCAGCACCGGCATCAGGAAGCTGGAGCACCGCACTACATTTTTCTCTAAGGTTGCCTTCTTCTCTGAAATTGCATGGCCTAATTAAATGATTATGTATCAAAAGAGGTTGAAATTAGGAATTTACAAAAGATTCGATTAAGGAGAATGCAAAAAAAGGCATGAAAATGTTTTGAGTTCAGGAACTGAAGTGTCACTAGTTAATTTCCCTTAGGCCTCAGAGCAAGACCACTTGGCAGGAGCAGCTTCTGTAAAAGATGGTGCTGGGTAAGTGCTGACACCAAGTAGCTGCTAGTGGCTTCACCTTAACATGTGTCGTGTGTATTATAGACATTAATTCGCTCTGTGAAGTGAGCTTCTGCTAATGTGTCCTGCTTGTTGTAGACATTGGAAGCATAATTTGACAGATGATAAAACCAAGGTAGAGACCAGGTCATTTACCTGAGGCTGCGTAACCAGTAACCAGAACCCTGGCTTGCGGGTCCGTATTGTTTCTGCCTCAATCACAGTGAAATTCTGCATCGTCTTACTGCTTTTACTCCCTACTAGCCTCTAAGTTTTTTATTTTTAAATCAAGTTTATATAAAGAAAAGAGTTGGAGAGTTCCACTTTTGGTTATTTGTTACCTACAAAATAAACACAATTTGGAAGTATCATAGGACAAAGGGGTTTTCCTAATGGATTAAAAAAGATAAAAACCACATATTATACTGTGCATATAAAGAAAGGAAATTTATTTTATTTTATTTTTGCTGTCATCACTCAGTATGTTTTTATGGAAACGATTGTATGTATATGTGGGGTACCGCATTGAATATCAATACCCGTGTGCAATATGTGATGCTCAAGTCAGGGTAATCAGTATATCCAGCATTATACAATGCAGTCATTTTATTGTGGCCCTTTACCAATTTCTTGCTAAATTTGGCAATGGACAAATGATTCTGATATTACTAATTTTCTCCTTTCTTTTGCTCCTCACTATAATATTATAAGAATTGGATGAGAACAGTAGCATTGAATATGATCTTAAAATTCTACTTTAGGTATGGAGTTTCCTCAAACAACTACAGATAGAACTGCCACACGATCCAGCAGTTCCACCGCTAGGTGTACAGCCAAAGGAACGGAAGTCATCGTGTTGAAGCGACACCTGCACTCCCATGTTCATTGCAGCTCTATTTACCACAGCCAAGATATGGAACCAACCTAAATGTCCATCAACGGACAACTGGATAAGGAAGATGTGGTATATATACACTCCTTAGCCATGAAAAAGAATGAAATTCTGCCACTTGGAGCAACACAGATGAGCTTGGAGAAAATTATGTGAAGTGAAATAGAAAGAGAAATACTGCCTGTCCTCACTCATAAGTGGATGCTAAGACAGAAGGAAAGAAACAGAGAGAGAAAGAAAGACCCCAATAAAATGTTCAACTTTTAGAAGGAAACAGACCTATAGTTACTAGAGGTGGGCAGGGGGGAGGTTGGGTGAGGGAGTAATTGGGTAAGGGACACAAAGACTAATTATGGTTTGTAATTATGAATGTGCTAATAATGTTGATTTTATCATCACATTCTGTACACAAATACTGATAGTCAACTCTGTATCCCATAAACACGTATAAATAAAGATAAATAATTCTACTTTAGGGAACATCTGAAAGTCTATTCACATTTTAAAATTTCTTCTTTTCATGGATGAGGCTAAACAGTTGTTACTTTCTGGAAAAAATTCAGGCCTTTCCCTCATCTACCGCAGAGGTCTCCCAAAGCATGCGAACAGGCAGATTCTGGCTGCTTTCGAGCGTAAAGACAACCCCACCACC
Source organism: Cynocephalus volans (assembly GCF_027409185.1). Lineage (NCBI taxonomy): Eukaryota > Metazoa > Chordata > Mammalia > Dermoptera > Cynocephalidae > Cynocephalus > Cynocephalus volans. Next base: position 166,031,617 of record NC_084464.1, on the reverse strand, counting down.
CGCAGACCGCCTGCCGTGTTTGATGGACACGGGCATCTCCAAGGAGCTATGCAAAATGGGCCTCTCTGTCCCCTGTGGTGTCCCGGCCTCCAGCTGGGAGAGGGGCAGCCTGGCGTTTCCAGAGGGAAGTGGAGACAGGGAAGGGTCTCTGGGGGCAAAGGGGATCAGTGTTGGGACAACGTTCAAAACTAAGCATGTCTCCTTCATGGCGTTTTCATCACTTGTCCTTAAAACTTTAAACGGTTAATCGTGATTGAAGTAGAGGTTGGCTCGTGCGCATTGCTCAGGGTAAACGTAATCATTTTTCTGATTTTTTGCAAGGATGTTCTGAGTTTGGGGATCATTTACATTTAGAGAAGACGTCTAGTCAAAGGATGATTTGCAAAGTCTGCAGTGTCAGAGTTTTAAAAAGTCTTAAGCCATGTTCATGCAGGAAAAATAGTGTGTTGGAAAGTTTTGGATTTTGTGTGTGGGGGGTTTGTATTTTATTTACTTATTTTTATTTACATATATTTATGGGTACAGAGTTGACTATCAGTATTTGACTACAGCATATGATGACCAAATCAATATTATTAGCAAGTTCATCATTAGAAATTGTAATGACTTTTCGTGTCTCTTACCCAGTTCCTCCCCATGCCCTGTCCCCTCCCACTTTCCCACCTCTGGTAGCTACAGGTCTTTTCTCTGCTTCTGAAAGTTCGACATTTTATCACGTCCTTCTCTCTTTCTTTTGGATTTTTATCAGACGATGCAGTTTAGGCTCGGTTCTCTCACGGTGACCCTTTCCTCCCGTCCTCCTGTGCCCTCACTTGCAGCTCAGCCTGTCCCCTCACAGGCCGGTGGGAGCCGGGCTCGGGCTGCAGTGACCTGCCAGTGGCGGCAGTGCCTACACCCGCTGTCCCCAACCCAAGGCCCGTTGCTTCGTTCTACAGGTGGAGGAGTAAACTCGTGTAACCGTGTCCACTTGCAGATGGACACGTGGAGGCAGGCAAGGCTACGTGCTTTCACGTGGTGACATGTGCGAAGGTGCCTGTGACTGGAGCCCAGCAGCTGAGTCACCGGGCTGTTACCTGTGTCACCACCCCAGTGATGCGTGGCTCACCTGTGTCACCGCCTGGGTGACGTGCTTCTCTTTTCTCTCTCCAGTCGTGCTCTGTGTGTCTGCTCACCCGTTTGTGTTTTGATCGTCTCTAATTTTTATCTGTTAGGAATAAAACCACTAGAAACGTTCATGGATAGCGTTTTGCGTGAGCGTATGTCTTTACTTTTCTTGGGTAAATATGTGTGGGACTTCTGGGTCATATATTGGGTCTTATATTAAGTGTGTGTTTTACTTTATAAACTGTTTTCCAAGTGGCTGTACAATTCTGCCTTCCTACCAGACATGTATGACAATTCCATTTGTTTTCACAATGAGGGAGGGCATTTTTTTATTCTAACACCAGCTAACTACAGAACAAAAAAGGGAGTTATGGGTCCATTTCCATTATGAGCAAACCTGTGTGAATCCTAAATAAAACATAAGCCAACTAAATTCCGCTGTGTACTTAAAATACACCTTGCCTAAGTAAAATTTATACCCAAACGCAGGGTTGATTCATTATCAGAAAATCTACTGACTTAAATTGCTACTTTGATAAAGTAAAGGGAAAATATTTTATCTCAGTAGACACTGAAAAGCACGAAGTCCATTACTGTTTAGAATTTAGAAGGAAGTCTAGCAAAATAGAAATAGGAAGGCTATTCTTTATCTGGTAACGTTTATGTGACAAGACTTACAGCAAATATTATATTTAATGGTGAAATTTTGCATGCATTCTCTAAGACCAGAGTTTGATAAGGATACCTACTCTTACAACTCATTTGACATGTGCTGGGGATCCTAGCCAATACATCATAGAAATAAAGAAAACCAAACAAAAGTGGTAAGGATTGGTAGAGAAGACAGACAAAACTTTCATTATTTGCAGATGATTTGATTTATTTGTCTTGAAAGCCAACAGAATCATTATATTAGAACTAATATAATTCAGCAGAATTGCTGCATGCAATATCTACTTATAACAATAATTATACCAGCAATAAATAACCAAACTTGAAAATAAGATTTTCTTTATAATAGCAACTCACATTTGAAAATTTCTAGGAGCTTAACTAAGAAAAAAATAACCATGGAGAAAAATTTAAAACTCTAATAAGCTGCCCAGAAGATCTGAGTAGCATTCCATATCATTCTATAGCTTAAGTTACAGCTTAATATTATAAAGATGTCAATTCTCCATTAATTTATAAATTTATTGCAATCTCAATCAAAATTCTAGTAGGACTCATAAACTTATTTTAGAAAATATATGTAAAAGGAGAAAGACCCATAAAAGGTTAAAAACTTCATATTTTCCCTTTTAGCTAATAAAAAATACTTCAAAGCCATATAAACAAAAACACTGGGGTATTGGTTCAAGGGCTGAAATAAAGCCAGAATAATGTAATAGAGAATTCAGAGATAGACCCATGTATATTTGGGGACTTAATACTTATTAAATGTGGCACCACAATATAATGAGAAAAAGATGGCTTAATTGATACACTATTTCAAAAAACCTGGCTCTCTATACTGAGAAGAAATAAAATTATTTCTATTTAAATGTGTGATTTAAATATCTAAATGTGGAAGGTATACTATAAGTAAGTAGAAGAAAACAGAAGAATATCTCTGACATGTGCTTCAGAAAATTTCTTAAGACTTGAAAAGTATAAAACATGAAACAAAAAGTATGATGTGATTAAAGATTTATTTTCCATGAAGAACACCATGACCAAGTTAATGGCCAATAATTGAGAGTAATATTTAAAATGGAAAAAGGAATGATATACACAAAAAGTGGACCTTGATTCTTGCTGCCCATCAGAGTGATTAGGGGCCTGTGTCTACACCTCTTGTGCCTCACCACACACTAAATGAAACTAAGTTTCTGTGAGGTGGGGTGGGTGCTTGTATTTACCTAGAGCCTTCTCCCATGTCATACAGATTTGGAATGAAGCCCATGGGTCTGGAAAGATTATTTTGTGTGCTGTGCTGGAGATTTACTATAAATTTAGATGTATAATTATTTTCTTTTATTTTTCCTGCAGCTCATTTTTCTTCCTAACTGATGATTTTATTTTTCCTTAGTTCTGGATAATTCTAGTTGTTATCCCTTCAGATATTTTCCTTTCCCTATTCTCAATGTTCTTTTCTTCTAGAACTCCTGTTAGATGAATATTGAAATTAGTCTGTCATCTAAATTCTCTTTTAAGTTTCCCATCCTCTTAACTCTGTGAGTTACATTGTAAATGATTTCTTCATGTCTGTTTTCCAGTTCACTAATTCTCTCTTCAGCCATTTCTAATCAGCTCTTATCCCATAGATTGAATGTTTATGGCCAGTGACTCCATTTGTATTTCTAGAAGTTCTATTTTAATTAGCACCTTGTTCTTTTGTTATGTTTCTAATAATTGTAAAACTATTTATCTAAAGATTGTATATGACAGTTCTATTGTCTAAAGTTCTTAGTACTCCTTTTCAGCTGTTTATTGTCTCTACTAACTCTAATTCATAAAGAAATATCCAGAAATGATCTTCAGCAGAATTTGTCCTTGAGGATCTTGTGTGGCTTTAGTTTAGGATGTGATCCTCCAGGTGGGTCTTAGGTTTGCTTCTGCTGGGTGCTCCAGAAATATTTTTAGCCAAACCATATATTTTTGGGGGTTTTTTTTTGGTTTCTTGACTTGGGAATACCTATATGTGTTGCATACACAGCATAAATTAAAAACCTGCATAAAGGAAGCCCGATGGTTACAGATTTTGGAGGAGATTTTCCCATCTCAGGCTAATACAGACAGACATCCTTGTCATCTCTCTGGGCTTGGGGGTGGGCATCTCTAGTCTGCTGTTTTACTCATACTTTAAACACATGGGTCTTCTGGCTTTGTGCAGGTTCTTCAGTCCTAACTCCCTTCCTCATGAGGACCTTCTGTTCTCATCTTCTGTTTCCATATCACCACTAAAGCCCAAGTCCCCCCCCCTTTTTTTTAACAGATTTACCAAGGGCATAAATTTATCACTCTGGCTTTGCCTCTTTTTCATTTTTGCTCTTATTTTTTTTTCTAGCTCAATTATATCTGTAAATGAGCTCTGTGCAAGCCTCAGAACTGAGATTCCTTTTCATTAGTAACTGCCCTGAAGTTTGGAATATACAACAGCAAAACAAATGTCCCTGTTTCAGTTGAAATCAAACATTTACTCTATGGGAATATCCTAATTTTATTTTAGGAAAGGAATTGTCCCTGTACCTCATAGTTAGTCCTCAGTCTTACTGCTTTTCTGGGAAACTTCCACCCACCCCATATGGTTACCATAGGAGCAGCTAGTGATGAACACCTGACCCTAGCTGGACCAAAATTTGAAGCCAAAACAGAGATACAGAGGCTGAGGCTGAGACTTGGTAGTTAAAGTGTTCCAAGTTTTTGTTGCTCTTTGTTTTGTTTGTTTGTATTATTTTCTCTAGTCGTGTGGATCAGAGAATTAGAAACACGTGGTTTACAAAGAGAAAGAAGAATAAGGAAAACCCATATCAAGGAAGACATAAGTGATGAAAACAAGGTCCTGGAGATATTTAAGTCTTTGGCTCTGATTTTACCTGATTCCAAAAATCCATTTTTGTTCTTTAGATCATTTAGATATACAATAACCATGCAAGAGAATGCCTTTCTGCTAAACTAGTTTAAATTGGGTTTCTGTCCCTTGCAAACAGAAGAATTAGTCATGTCCTCTGAGCTATCACAGCATCATTTCCTCCTCACTGCAGAGACATTGGGAGGATTTTCCTTTTTTCCATTCCAGGTTGCACTTTTTCACCTGGCTCCAAAGGGACTCTTCCAATGTCCCTATTCTTTAAAAAGGTCAAAAAGTAGCTCATTCACTGTCCTCCTGCAGCTCCATTTTCCATAAAATGAGGCTCAGCACTAATTTGTTGAGCTTAGGTGGCAAACAACCTGCCTCCTTCCCTTTTGCCCCTTTTCCCTTTTGTCTGTCTTCAGCTAGGAAGAAACACCTACCTCACAGGGACCAAGAGTGCTAATAGACACCATGGAACATGCAGTGTGTGTCCTGTTTACATTGACAAAGACTAGACATTAAGAGATTAAATCTCTAGCCAAACTCAAATTAAACACGTGAGTAAGAACTAATATGTTTATCCACTGTACTTTGCTGCTTTTTCTTTACTGCTTTCCCCCTTTTTAAAAAAATATAAATCACTTTTTTTGACAGTTTTAAAAAAATTGAAACATAATTGATTATACATTTTTGTGGGGTACAGATTTGAATATCAGTACCTGTGTACAATATGGGATGATCAAATCAGGATAATTAGTGTACTCATGTCTGTAAAATGTAATCATTCTTTGTGACCCTTAGCCAACTTCTTTCTAACCCCCCGCCCCCTCCCCATCCCACCTTTAATAAGCACAATTCTGTTCTCTTTTCTATTAAAACTTCAACGTATTATTTTGATTGTTGTTCTTTCTTTCTCCTTCCTTCCTCCCTCCCTCCCTCCCTCCCTCCCTCCCTCCCTCCCTCCCTCCCTCCCTCCCTCCCTCCCTCCTTCCTTCCTTCCTTCCTTCCTTCCTTCCTTGTCATTATTTCTTTGTTATTTTTGTATCTCCCACTTATGAGTGAGGACATGCAGTATTTCTTCTTCTGTGCCCAATTTTGTCGGGTCCGCCACTGGCCGACCTGAACAGCCCTAGCCTCGTTGCTTTCGGTGGGTGAGCGAATAATTCCTCTTTCCTTCCTGTCACCTTTGGAAGGAGATGGGGGGAGAGAGCCGTGAAGAGAGGTGAGCACACCGCCGGCCCCAACCAGCCCAGTTAAAAGACACTCAGACGCCGCGGCGGGGGTTCTGTCGAGCAGTTGTTTATTATCACACAAGCACTTGCTTTTAAAGGCAAATGGGGAAGAGAGGTTTTTACATAATCTTATCAGCTTAAAGGTCAAGAGAGCATGCATCCTCTCTCAGTGCCTAGCTATTGCAACCTCGAGTGCGGAAGCATGTATTTGGCCAATAAGGGCTAAGGCAAGGTTCCCGCAGACACCCCCACCCTACTTCCTCCCAGCGCCATCTTAGGCTGCCACATTAATACGCCCTTGTGGGCCCATAATGGCACCGCTTGTAATGTCACTTAAGGTAGCATTAGTTTTTAAGGCCCGACACAATTTATTTCACTTAACATAATTTTCTCTAAGTTCATCTATGTTCCTATAAATGGCAGCATTTTATTTTTACTTTTTTTATAACTGAGTAGTATTCCATTGAGTATATATATTACATTTTCCTGTCCAATTACCTGTCAATGGACATGAAGGTTCCATATTTTGGCAACTGTAAATAGAGCTGTGTGAACACAGTAGTGCAGTATCCCTTTGACATGATGATTTCCATTCCTCTGGATATATACCCAGCAGTGTGATTGCTTGATCATATATTAGTTCTATCAGTAGTTGTCTGAGGAAATTCCATACTGTTTTCCATAATGGCTGCACGAATTTACAATCCCACCAACAGTGGAGGAGAGCTCCCTTTACTCCACATCCTTGCCAGCATTTGTAATTCTCTGTCTTTTTGACAATAGCCAGTCTAACAGGGGTGAGATGATATCTCAGTGTGGTTTTGACTTACATTTCCCTGAAGATTAGTGATGTTGAGCATTTTTTCATGTGTCTGTTGGTCATTTGTTTATCTTCCTTTGAGAAATGCCTAATCAGCTCTTTTGCCCATTTTTTAATCAGGTTACTTGTTTTCTTACAGTTAAGTTGTTTGAGTCCTTTGTATATTCTCAATATTAATCCTTTTATGGATGCATAGTTTGCAAATATTTTCTCTCATTCTGTAGGTTGTGTTTTTGCTCTGTTAATAGTTTATTTCAGTTTAATATCCCATTTGTTTATTTTTTCTTTTCTTGCCTGTGTTTTTGGGTCTTATTCATAAAACCTTTGTCCAGTCTGACATCCTGTAGAGTTTTCTGTGTGTTTTCTTTAGGAGTTTTATAGTTTCAGGTCTTATATTTAAATCTTTAATCCATTTTGAGTTGATTTTGGTATATGGTAAAAAGTACAGATCTAGTTTCATTCTTCTACATACGGATGTCCAGTTTTCTCAGCACCATTTATTGAAGAGGCAGTCTTTTTCCCAGTGTATGTTCTTGTTGCCTTTGTTCAAGATCAGTTGGCTGTAAGTATGTGGGTTGATTTCTGGGTTCTGTATTCTTTTCCATTGGTTCGAGTGTCTATTTTTATGCCAGAACCATTGTGTTTTGGTTACTATAGCTTTATAGTATAGTTTGAAGTCAGGGAGTATTATGCCTCTGGCTTTATTTATTTATTTATTTTGCTCAGGATTGCTTTGGCTCTTTGGGGTCTTTTGTCATTCCATATGAATGTTAGGATTGTTTTTTCTGTTTCTGTGAAGAATGTCATTGGTATTTTGATGGGAATTACATTGAACCTGCAGATCACTTTGGGTAGTATGGACATTTTCACAACATTAATTCTTCCAATCCAAGAGCATGGACTGTCTTTCCATATTTTTGTATTCCTTTTAATTTCTTTAAACAGTGATTTGCAATTCTTGTTATAGAGATCTTTCATTTCCTTGGTTAAGTTGAGTCCTAGGTATTTCATTTTTTTTGGTAACTTGTAAATGGGTTTGCTTTCTTGATTTCTTTTTCTTCTAGTTCATTATTGGAGTATAAAAACACTACTGATTTTTGTGTGTTGATTTCCTATCCTGCAACTTTACCAAAATCATTTATCAGCTCTAAGAGTTTTTTGGCAGTCTTTAGGTTTCATGACATCTGCAAACAGGGACAGTTGACTTTGTCTTTTCCAATCTGGATACCCTTTATCTCTTTCTCTTGCCTGATTTCTCTGGGTAGTACTTCCAATACTATGTTAAATAGGAGTGGTGAGAGTGGGCATCCTTGCCCTGTTCCTCTCCTTGCAATAGGGGAAAAAAAAAAGCTAAAAGCTTTTCCCTATTCAGGATGATATTGGTGGTAGGTTTCTCATATATAGCTTTTATTGTGTTGAGATAATTTCCTTCTATCCCTAATTTGCTGCGAGTCTTTATCATGAAAGGATATTGAATATTGTCAAATGCTTTTTCTGCATCTATTGAGATAATCGTATGTCTTTTGTCCTTGATTTTGTTGATGTGGTTTATCACATTTATTAACTTGCATCTGTTGAAACATCCTTGCATCCTCTGGATGAATCCCACTTGATTGTGGTGTATAATTTTTTTTATGTGTTGCTGTATTGTGACTGCTAATATTTTGTTAAGGATTTTTGAGTCTATGTTCATCAAAGATAGTGGCATGTGGTTTTCTTTTTTTGTTGTATCTTTGTCTGGTTTTGGCATCAGAGTGATGCCAACTTCATAGAATGAGTTTGGGAGAGTGGCTTCTGTTTCAATTTTTTGGGATAGTTTGAAGAAAATTAGTATTAATTTCTCTTTAAAGGTTTGGTAGAATTCAGCAGTAAAGCCATCTAGTCCTGGGCTTTTTTTGTTGCTTTTGTTGGGAGACTGTTGGTTACTGCTTCATTCTCATTTCTTCTTCTTGGTCTGTTCAGATTTTCTATGTCTTCTTGGATCAGTCTTAGTAGTTTGTATGTGTCCAGAAATTAATCCATTTCCTCTAGGTTTTCAAATTTGTGAGCATATAGTCATTTGTAATAGTCTCTAATGATTCTTTGTATTTCTGTGGTATCAGTTGTAACATCTCCTCTTTCAATTTTGATTTTTATTTGTGTCCTCTCTTCTCTTTTTAGTTGGCCTTGCTAATGGTTTGTCTATTTTGGTGATCTTCTCAAAAAACAAATTCTTGTTGTATTCATTTTTTGTATCATTTTTTAGGTCTTTATTTCATTTAGTTCTGCTCTGATCTTAATTATTTCTTTCTGTCTACTAAAAGTGCCATAGCTAGCTGAAAAGTATTTTTATGTTGTTTCAAGAGCTGTCCTAGCAAGAGTTACTAATGGTCCAAGATGCCATTAATGTGAAATTTGTAGCAATGTTTTTCAGATTGAGTCAGACTGAGTTATTTAGAACAGATAAACCTCATTTTCTAAAATCCAGAATGTGTGTGGTTTAACATTATTGTCTCTAATACAATCCAGTTAAAGAAAAAATTTAAAATACATTTGACATATGTAATTATTTTGGGACTTGTAGATAAGTGCAGTTTTGATCCAACATGACATCACATTTTTCTTTTTCCTTTTCTTTTTTATGACCTTTGAAATAAGAATGAAGGTCTCCCTCCAACACAATATGCACATTCAGGCCAAAATTCACTCTAAAATTTTAGTTTAATATTAATTTATTACTCTTAGGGTTAAGTTTCCATACTCAGTCTGAAAATTGCATAGGTTTTTCATATCTATATTTATCATGTATTTTATTCCGTAATAATTCTTAACATTTATAGAGTGTCTGGTGCTATGAGAGATGCTTTACATATATTAACTAATTTAATCCTTGCAACTCCTTGGTAAATAATATTTCTGTCCCAATATTTACCCCAAATTGAAGCAAAGAGAATTTAAATGACCTACCCCAGATTACACAGCAAATACATGGGAGAATGAAAGTTTGACTCTAGAGCCTGTGTTTATAATCACTACACTGAAACTATGGAAGGTATTTAAAATTTTTAATCAAGTAATAAAGGTTCTAGAAACTTCTCTGTGCTGCTTCTAAGGGCTGTGAAAGTCTATTCTAATGTTGAGATTTTTTATCTATCTACCTCAGACTTCGGGCATTGCCTGTGTGTAATCAACACTCAGAAAATTCTCATATTGTTATTTTTGTGCTTTTGATGTTTGATTCACTTAATCACTTATGAAAGCAAAGATCCATCCATGTCAGTCTAAAACATTGTCAGCCCAGGGAGTTATTGATAGATTGATGATACACCATTTGCTGTTGGTGTCACCCCAAATTTCATGTTGGAATTCAGTACCCAGTGTGATAGTATTAAGAGGTGGGAGCCTTTAGAAGTTGATTAACTTATGAGGGCTCTGTCCTCATGACTGGGATTAGTGCTCTTATAAAAGAAGTTGAAGAGAATGCCTCTGCCCCTTCTGCCATGTGGAGAGGCAGCAGAAAGGCACCATCTTGGCAGCAGAGAGCAAGTCCTCACCAGACACTGAATCTGCTTGTGCCCTGATCTTGAGCTTCCTAGCCTCCAGACCCATGAGCAATAAATTTCTGTTTTTTGTTTTTTTTATAAATAACCCAGTCTAAAGTATTTTGTTAATAGCATCCAAACAGACTAAGACAGAAATTGGTAGCAAGAAGTGGTGTGCTGCTGTAACAAATACCTAAAAATATGGAAGTGGCTTTAGAACTAGGTAATAGGCAGAGACTGGGAGAGTTTGGAGGGGTAGGCTAGAAAAAGCATTACTATGGAATGGACTATAAAAGGAGAATCTTATGAGGGTTCAGAAGGAGAGTAGAGCTGTAGAGAAAGCCTCAGTCTTCTTAGAGATTGCCTAAGGAGTTGTGACTAGAATGTTCATTGAAATATGGGCAGTGAAAGCAATTCTGATGAGGTCTCCATATGGGAGTAAGGAACATGTTATTGGAAACTGGAGGAAAGGCCATCCTTGTTAAAGAGTAGCAAACAACTTGGCTAAATTGTATCTCTGTCCTAATGTTTTGTAAAAAGAGGAATTTATGAGCAATTAAATAGGACATTTGACAGAAATAATGTCTAACAAAAGTGTTGAGAGTGCAACATGGCTTCTCTTGACTACTTATAGTAAAAGGAAAGGAGAGAGAAATTGATTAAAGAGTTCTCAATCAAAGGGGAAGTAGAACTTAAAGATTTGGAAAATTTTTATCCTGATCACGTTGTGACAAATACAGAAAAACATTTGGGAGAGAACACCAAGGGTGTGACCAAATGACCATTTAATCAGGAGATTAGTATAGGTAGATAAAGTCCTGGTGATATTCATTAACACAGTGAAGAATAACCCCTGAAGATATTTCAGAGATTATTGGTGCTGCCCCTCCATCACAAGCCCTGAGTGTCAAGGCCTAGTAAACAGAACTATGTCAAAAGGGAAGCCTCGGGCACCTGTGGGACTTCGCCTCACTGCCTTGTGCTGCCTGGAGGTTCTGCTTTCCACATTCTGGTGCACTGCTCCTTGTTCACCCCATCTTTGGCTCATGTGGGCCCAGGGGTGGTTTGGGATGCTCTCTGAAAGGCACAAATCTTAAATCATGGTGTTGTTTGAGCAGCAACATGTCAATGGCTGTGCAGAGTGCATGAGCTTTGGGGGCATGGCTACCTCCTACTAGATTTTAAAGGATGCCCTGGAGAGCCTTGGGGCCAGGCAGAGAATTGATGTAGGGGTTGCACCACCACAGAGAACCCCTAGGACATTTTCCAGTAGTTCTGCAGGGAGACCCCCTTGAAACTCCAGAATTGCAGAGCTTCTGGGGTGTGATTCCAGTCTACAAGAACCACAGGCCTGAGACTTCAACCCCTGAGAGCTGTAGTGTGGATTGTGTCCCTCAAAGCCATGGGCCAGGGCTTTCTGAGCACTGGGGATCCAAATCCCACCTCAGTCTTATGGAAGGCGGGACATAGAGTCAAAGGACATTATAATTCAGCCTAAGATTTAATGTGTACCCTGTTGTGTTTTGGACTTACTGGGACCTATTATTCCTTTCTTTTCCATTTCTCTCTTTTGGAATGTGTGTCTATCCTATGCTCATCCCACCCTTGTATTCTGGAAGTACATGACTTGTCTGGTTTCACATGCTCACAGCTGGAGGGAATTTGCTTCAGGATGAATTGTGCCTTGAGTCTCTCCCATATCTGATTTAGAGAATTTTAGATGAGACTCTGGACTTTAGGTGTTTGAGTTGATACTGGGATGAGTTAAGACTTTTGTGTATGTTCAGGTAGAAGAAATACATTTTACATGCAAGAAGGATGTGGGAGGCCAGAGGAAGAATATTATGGACTAAATTGTAGACCCTCCCCCCACCCGATGCATATGTTGAAGTCCCAACACCCAAAGTGACTGTATTTGGAGATAGGGCTTTTAGGAGGTAATAAAGGTTAAATGAGGTCATAAGGGTGGAATCCTAATTCTATAGTATTGATGGCATTATAAGAACAGGAAGAAAGAGAATCTCTCTCTCTCTACATGCACCAAGGGAAGGCCATGTGAGCACACAGCCAGAGGCAGCTTTCTGCAAACCAGGAAAAGAGCCCTCTCCAGAACCAAACCGTGTTGGAAACCTGGTCCTGTACTTCCAAGCCTCCAGAATTGAGAGACACAAATTTCTTTTGTTTAAGCCACCCAGTCTATGGTATTTTGTTACGGCAGCCTGAGCAGACTAAGACATCTGGCAAAAACTTGTTAATACTGACCTGAATTTATCCCTTAAAATGCAGATCTTGCCTCATTGGGTTAATGTTTGACTGGAGACATATAAGAAATATGGCTTTATTAATCTGGCTCCCTCAAAAAAAAAAAAGGTGGAAGAAAAGGGCAAGCTACATGCTTCATTCCTTGTAACCCATCGAGTGAAATATTCCTGCTCTCCTGGGTAGGAGGGAGGAGTTGGGGCAAGAGACCAAGGTGTTCTAGAACCTTCCCTTCACATGAAGTCCCATCACAAATAATACCAGGAAACTATTTGGTCTAGCTGGTTTGTTGTATTGTGTAAGTCCTCTATATTCTTATTTATTTTCTGTCGGGTTGTCCTATCCATTATTGAGAGATGGGTGTTGAAATCTCCAACTATTATTGTAGAACTGTCTATTTCTCCATTCTATTCTGTCAATTTCTGCTTCACATATTTGATGGTCTGTTATTAGGTGTGCTCATGTTTATTATATCTTCTTGCTTTATTGAAACTTTTTATTAATATCTAATGTCCTTCTTTGTCTCTTGTAGCCTTTTTTACTTAAAGTCTATTTTTCTAATGTTAGTATAGCCACCCCTGCTCTCTTTTGGTTACTATTGGCATGGAATATCTTTTTCTATTCTTTTAGTTTTAGTCTTTTCAGTCTACTTGTATCTTTGGACCTAGAGTGAGTTTTTGGTTCATTCTAAAAATCTCCATCTTTTCATTGGAGAGTTTAATCCATTAACATTTAAAGTAATGACAGATAAGGAGGAACTTACTTTAGTCATTTTCTTATTTATTTTTTATATGCCTAATAGTTTTTTGTCCCTTATTTTCTGAATTACTCTTCTTTTGTGTTTAGTTAATTTTATTAGCGAAAAGTTTAAATTTCTTTCTCATTTTCTTTTGTGAATATTTGATGGCTATTTTTTTGTGTGGTTACAATAGGGATTGAATTTAACATACTAAAGTTCTAACACTCTATTTTAAATGTATACTGGTTTAACTGCAATAATGCACAAAAACTCTGCTCCTTTTCACCTCTATCCCCATCCCTTTCAGTTGTTGATGTGACAAAATTACATCTTTATATGTTGTATTCCCCCAAAACATAAACTAATAATTCTTTTAAATACACTGGCCCCTTAAATTATGTAGAAAATAAAATGTGGCATTACAAACCAAAGATACAATAATCTAGCTTTTAGACTAATTACTTTAAAGAAAATGTATGTCTTTTAAATCATAGAGAAAACAAAAAATGGAGTTCCAAAGTGTTGTTTCCATACTATTAGCTTTTATAATTGCCATATATTTACTTTTATTGAGATCTTTATTTACTTATCCAGCTTCAAGTTACTGTCTAGTGTCCTTTCATTTTACCCTGCAGGACTCCCTTAAGCATTTCTTGCAGGGCAGGTCTAGTGGTAACAAACTCCTTCAACTTTTCTCCATCTGGGAACATCTTGATTTTTCCTTCACTTTTAAAGAATAATTTTCCTGGATATAGGATTCTTGTTTGACAGTTTTTTTTTTCTTTCAGCCCTCTGAATACAGTCATGTGCTGCACAGCAATGTTCCGGTCGATTAAAGAGTGCATATCCGGGCCGAGCCCGTGGCGCACTCGGTAGAGTGCTGCGCTGGGAGCGCGGCGACGCTCCCGCCGCGGGTTCGGATCCTATATAGGAATGACCGGTGCACTCACTGGCTGAGTGCCAGTCACGAAAAAACGACAAAAAAAAAAAAAAAAAAAAAAAAAAAAAAAAAAATAAAGAGTGCATATACAATGTTGGTCTGATAGGAAAAGACTGTAATACATTTTTTTTTACTGTGCCTTTTCTTCCTTCCTTCCTTCCTTCCTTCCTTCCTCATTCCTTCCTTCCTTCCTTTTTTTTTTGAAAGGCTTAAAAAACAAACTTTATTCCAATTACCAAAAAAAATATGTTAACTCTGAAACCTTTAACAGATTTCATTTAAACTCAGTCACAAAACTCAAGATATCAGACAAAATAGTTTCGTGTACTTAACCATTTTAAACAATGAAACTTTCAAAGAGGAAACATGTGGAGATCCCCACACAATTTGGGGGACATTTAGGTAACATTTAATATTAAGCAAGAAGACAGCATTAAAAACTAAAAACCCTCAATTTTAGAGAGAAAGCTTATTCAAGTTTTTGATATGCATTTATTTGCATGAGAAAAGAGAAACATTTTAATTGAAAAGAAACCAGTCTGAGTGCTTACCTTTCTTAGATGTAATCTCCTGTCTGCACTTCATTTTATGACTGCCTACCCCTCAGCTACAGCACTTTACCTACACTGAACCCAAGTTGGGTCAACATGATGGCTCAACACAAAGTAAGCCCTCTAGTTCCCATTTCACACATCCTGTCTATTACGCATCATTACACAGCCTTATACTAAGTTAGGTCAACATGATGGCTCAACACAAAGTAAGCCCTCTAGTTCCCATTTCACACATCCTGTCTATTACGCATCATTCCCTTACACAGCCTTATACTAAGTTAGGTCAACATGATGGCTCAACACAAAGTAAGCCCTCTAGTTCCCATTTCACATATCCTATTTATTACCCATCATTCCCTTACACAGCCTTATACTGATATTAACATTGTAAATGAGTTTGGGAATTTCAGGCATCCAAAGATAACTGTATATACACAATTTTGTTTTATTGCACAATTCACAATATATACAGCAGGTGATTATATAGCCAACCATGTTAAGGTGAATATCAAATATTGTGACAAAAATATTGACTTTGTCTCCAACCACAAATGAAACAAAGAAGACACACAAATTTGCCACCATATAAAGGTTGTGTTTACTCTGTGGTGCAGTCTTGGGGGCTCATACCACTCTAAATTTGTTAAATAGAGAATCCATAATGTATTTTTGATGACATCAGACATCAAGTATAGGACATAAGACTGTAAATGTACTGCACTCATGAGCTGTCTGTGTTTAGATGTGTTTAGATACACAAATACTTATCATTGTGTTACAGTTGCCTACAGTACCAGTACAGTAACATGCTGTACAGGTTTGTAGCCTAAGAGCAAAAGGCTATACCATGTAGCCTAGGTATATAGTTGGCTATACCATCTAGGTTTGTGTAAGTACACGCTATGATGTTTGCACAGTGACAAAACTGCCTAATGACACATTTCTCAGAACGTATCCCATCATGAATTAATGCATGAATATATATCTGCCCACTGCATTCTGGCCTCCAAAGTCTATGATGAGAAATCTGCTGATAATCTCATTTAGAATACCTTGTCTGTGACAAGTCACTTTTCTTTTGCTGCTTCCAGGATTTTCTCTTTGTCTTTGTCTTTTGGAAGTTTGATTATAATTTGTCTGGATGTGGGTCTCTTTGAGTTCATCTTACTTGGAGTTCATTGACTTTCTCGGGAGTTTATATTCATGACTTTCATCAAATTTGGGAAGTTTTCAGCTATTATTTTTATATATTTTCTCTGCCCCTTTCTCCCTCTTCTTCTTCTGATACTCCTGCAATGCATAATTCAGTCTGCTTGATGGTGCCCCACCGGTCCCCTAGGCTCTGTTCACTTTTCTTCAACCTTTTTTCTCTCTTTCTGTTTCTCAAGTTCAATCATTTTTATTGTCTTATCTCTGATTTGATGTTTCTTTCTTCCACCTGCTCAAATCTGCCTTTGACTGCCTCCAGTGAATATTTCATTTCAGTTTTTTTGCTTTTTCAGTTTTAGAATTTCTTTTTGATTTCATTGTAGGTTGTCTCTTTTTTGATATTTCCATTTTGCTTATACATAATTGTCTTGATTTTATCCACATCTTTTTTTCTTTGAGCCTTTTAAAAACAGCTGTTTTAAAGTCTTTGTGTTGTAAATCTGCCATCAGATTATTTTCGGAGACAGCTTCTGTTAAATTTTTTTTTTTTTTTTCTTGAATGGGCCATACTTTCCTGATTTTTTTTTTTTTTTTTGCTTTTGTTGAAAACTGGACATTTGATTGTAATAATGTGGTAACTCTGGAAATATAATTCTCTCCCTTCTCCTAGGTTTAATTATCTTAATTGTTTTGCTTATTACTTTTTGCTCATTTTGATTGTTGTAGCCTGTCTTGTGGGCTAAGATGTAATTTTTGGTCTTCTTAGTTTTTTCTCTTTTCTTTTTTTTGAGTCTGTCTTTGGCATGCATGGTCACTTTCTGATTTTCACATGTATGCAGTTTTTGAATGTCTTATTCTTTAATGTCTGGCTCACAGAAGGGGAAAAGAGAAAAATGAACAGGGGAGGGCATAGGACACCAGCTCTTTAAATTTCCTGGACGTCACTTCTCCTGGAGGCTGGAGGGGGGCTTGCAATAACTGAGGGAGGTGTAAGAACAGTGACCATTTGCCTCTTTGTCTGCATCTCTGTGACCAGAGGCCTCAGTCAGTGATCAGAGCACAGATACCTGACATTTGGAGGACAGGGTGCTGTTTGCTCCCTGTGTTACCAGCTGTGTGCAGACAGCTCCTGGAACATGTGCCATGGGAGTGGGTAGGGACTAGTTAGCTGCTGGTGTGCTAAGATGTGAAGATGACAGATGTTAACTGCACTTTACTGTCCAAGCCTTCCCTTGGAAGTTGCAAGCCTTCAATAGACTCTGGAGTTGTCAAGTACTTGCATCAGATAGATTCTGCCAGGCGGTTGTTGTCTAGGGAGGGAGACAGATTCCTGGTGCTTCCTACTCATCCATTTTCCCAGAATCCTCTCCTGTAATTGTCCATTAGCACGTGTGATTGGTCAATAGTGTGCAGATGTTTAAGAAGGATGTCTTATACCCTTTTGTGCAGTGTAGACTGATCGACTCTACCAAGAAACTTAAAAAGATTAAAATAGCAATAGGCATAGTTTGTATTAAGTAAGTATGATTATAATACCTTTTTGTATATAACTTTTACCATTTCAATGCATTTTGTTTTATGATCTGGAACATTGCAAATAAGGAAAATATACACTTTTGGCTTAATTTTTATATATGTTTCTCAACTAATGAAAGGTGATTGAAACCACATGGTATTTTATCTTCAATCACAGCTCATCACAGCCACCATGGACGGTAGACTTCAGCTGTTTCTGGCTGAGTAAGTACTGGCCTGTGAGCTGGGCCAGAGCATTAAGAGGAGCGGCCTGATGAAAGCATGAGACAGCATCATCGTTGCTGGGCCAGACGCAGTACCTGTTGTTCACAGTGTTCGCCTTTGTTGGATTTCTCCTTCCTGCGAGCTCTGCCCTGTCCATGCCCAACCCACATGCATAAGTGTTCCTGCTCCTCCAAAGGAATCCCCTCACAGGAAAAATGGGAATGCATGTGGCACTTCTGCACAGAATTTGGTAAAGTTTAAACAGAATATTCTTCAATAAAATGTATTACTATTTGTACACTTAATGGCATTTGTTTCATAATTAGACTCTGAGGGAATTATAGAGAGAGAAAGAGAAAGAATTATCTTTGTAGCAGTGAAAATAAAGCAGTTCATAGTCCCACTAGCTGTGGCCTCTGATGAATGTGCCTGGCTGTGCCTGGTGGGCAGCAGCCTCTGCCTGGGGCCTCCATTGCTATGCACAGTTGATGATGGGTCCAACTGAGGCAGGGAGCCACGTGCTCCTGTACAAGTTTCTCAAGACAAATAGCTATGCTAGGATCATCCCTGCAGACCTCAGACCACAAAGATTCCAGAACCAAGTCTTTATTGGATCCTAGAAGAGTCAGGATGCTTCTAGACCAATTCCAGATTCCAAGAGACTTCAGCAACATGTGACCACCCACATTAGGGATGCAGGATGAACCTGAAAGTGCCCTTATTTAGCATTGTCCCTCCCTGTAAAACCAGGGAGGCTTGAGGCGTTCATCCCCTTGAAGCATCTGCTGGCCTCAGTTTCTCCTCACTTTTCCTAGAGAGGCAATGTGTTGGGACTTCACCCCCAAGACGTGTTGCGGGTTGACTTCCTGGGTTCCTTACTGGAATTTTCACACATCAACCATAAATACGCACACATTTTCTTGCAATGTTTTGAGAAGCAGAAGTATAGAATAATTGATTTTTATTTTCCTAATGATATTCAAACATTTTTATCATTTACAGTAAATATATTGTTTCCCTTTGCTAAAATGACATTCACTTAAAACTAGTTAAAAATAGGGAAATGAAGCCATTTTAGGGCAACCAAGTCCATAGAGTCTTATTTAATATTCTTACTTTTAGTAACTTTTAGTTTAAAATTTATTTTTATTTTATTTTAAATTGTGGTAACATATACATGACAAAATGTATCCTCTAATCCATTTCTGATTGGGCAGTTCAGCAGCGTTCAGTGCGTTCACGTTACTGTGCAGCAACCACCAGCATCCATCTCCAGGAGTTTTTCACTTTGCAGAATTGAAACTCTATGCCTGTTAAACACGAATTCCCCACCCCCACACAAAGCAGCCACTAATTCACTTTCTTTCTTTATGGGTTTGACCACTCCACCTCTTATAAATGGAGTCACGCAATCTGTGACCTTCTTTCATTTAGCATCATGTCTTCAAGGTTCAGCCTCAGTGGAACTGTGTCAGAATTTTCTTCCTTTTTACGGCTGTGTAATATTCCATTGCATGGATAGACCACATTTCATTTATCCATTCATCCATCGCTAGACATTTGGGTTATTTCTACCTTTTGGCTATTGTGAATGCTGCTATGAACATGGGGGTGCAAAAATTTGTTTGAGCTCCTGACTTTAATTCTTTTGGGTATACATGCAGAAGTGGAATTGCTGGAGTATATGGTAATTCTATTTTTAATTTTTTGAGGGACTGCCACACTTTTCTGCAGCAGCTGTATCATTTTGCATTCCTACCAACAGTACACAGACATTTTGTTGTTTTTAACATATCGTGTTTTGTGTGTGACTTTCAGAATAAGATGTTAATTTCTTTTTTTTTTTTTTTTTTTTTTTTTTTTTTTTTTTTTTTTTCGTGACCGGCACTCAGCCAGTGAGTGCACCGGTCAGTCTTATATAGGATCCGAACCCGCGGCGGGAGCGTCGCCGCGCTCCCAGCGCAGCACTCTACCAAGTGCGCCACGGGCTCGGCCCTAAGATGTTAATTTCTGCTGTATATTGCTTTGATTTTTATATAAATTTTTTTCTAAAGTAAGTCACGATTCCAGTTGTATCAAATGTGACCCTAAGAAAAATAAATTTAAGGTTATTTATTTTAAATACTAATAGCTGAATAATATGTCAGAGAAAAAAACTCACATATATATAGACTATTCATTAGAGTGCTTTATGAAGGGAAAACTTAGGACAGAATAAATCTGGAAAAGCTACTGCTAAGAAGAGAGCTATGTCAGGTCACAGAATGGGCTCTGCCTATGAGGACTTGCTTAGGAGGCAGCGTCCAGGAAGACAGGGAGCCACGCTGAGGGTGTGGAAGCGGAGCCCCGTGCGGCCTCTGGCTGTGCAGCTGGGGGCATGCCCTACTTGGTTCAGACACGTGGTGGTCTCTGCACCCACCATCAGAAGGAAGGCCAGGCATTACCGGTACCAGATCCCCAACAAGTCTGTCTTGCTGATGGTGCAATGTATAATGTTTATGTTTTATTCATGTTATATAAATAATTACACGTTTTCAAGCAATGTTCACTGCTATAAAGTAAAAGTGATTGGTCGTTCTACCTTCATTAGAGAGTAGTAATAAAACCAAAATATTTATATAGAACTTTTCTTTTTTAACTTGATTCACTTCACTCTCGTTTTTATAATAACCCTGTGAGTTTGGTAGGCATATTATTATTGTCCTCACTTTCCAAATACTTGAGAAAAGCTGTCACAAGGGGAGTAGTGATGATATTTTATCTTGTAAAATCCAATTAAAGGCATTCCTTTCCAATATGGAATTCATAGATTTCATCGGGCAGAGATCAGCTGGCCTCTCCCAGGGTCTCTTTGGAGAACGCTGCTGAGCCGGGCTCCCTGCTGTGCTCAGCCAGGACGGGCAGCAGGAGGTTGGGAGGCTCAGCACAGCCTGGGGCCAGGTCACAGGGACAGTGCAGATTTGCACACCAGCCCAGGTCATCTTGTACAAGACCCTGTGGCCTTTCACTGTCCCATATTCCAGAAAAGCTTTCTGGGCTGGTCCTGCTTCACACAGCCGCCTGCAGCAGTCAGATGAGTGGACATGGGACAGTGAAGAGGCACTGCCGAGCTCTGTCCACTGGGAGGTCCCATCTGCCCTCCAGGGCAAGTCCCGGCCTGTGCAGGAGCGGCTCTGGCTCTGTGCAACCTGCTCAGCGTCCGCTTCTAGACACCATTAGGATTCCTCCTGGTGTTTGGATAAGATGATTCACATTGTGTGGCCCGTGTCATGGGCTTGCATAACCTTGGCATGC
The DNA here is from genome assembly GCF_027409185.1 of Cynocephalus volans. Lineage (NCBI taxonomy): Eukaryota > Metazoa > Chordata > Mammalia > Dermoptera > Cynocephalidae > Cynocephalus > Cynocephalus volans. Next base: position 166,010,709 of record NC_084464.1, on the reverse strand, counting down.
CTGTGTTTTGTAGACAACAAAGCAGGAATGTGACTGTGGTCCTGAGCCTGGCCATAGAGGGGTTGGTCAGAAGAGTCTGGAATAAACAATTTCTGTTCATTTTTGACATTCTGTTTAAAGATATTCTTTTCAGATGTGGGAGCGCATTCTTTTTCATTTGCTTGAAGAGAACTAGCTTAATATTCCAGACTTCTTAGAGGAAGAGGCCGGGTGTTTTCAGAGTAAGGTACTGTTGTCCCTGTGCTGGGAGTGAGGGCTGCTTAGTGGAGACTGGACAAAGCCTGGGGGACCCACCAGCACCTGTAGGTCTGAGAGAAGGGGTGCTCGGTTTCCCTGGGATGGGGTTTCAGGACACCCCTCTGGGTTTCAAGCCACTCCTCCAGGCCCTCCCATAGAGGAGACCTACTGTTGCTTGTTAAACCTATTTTTGGCACCAACAAGGAGAAAATGAGCTCTTAAGGTGTGGACTTATGCAAATCCAGTGGCTGCGCATGCTCAGGAGAGAAGTGCTGTATAACCCTGGTAGCCGAGCATGCTCAGTAAAGTGGAGTTGGTATTCACTAGGTAGCATGAGTATGCATTAGACAGTGGAGCTATAAACAGTGGAATCCCGACAGAAGGCAGGGGTGTTGCCCACTCTCCTGGGGCAACCTGCACCTCCCTGGCCGAGGTGTGTGTGCTTTATTTTGTATTAAACTTACTCTCAGCAAGTGGCTGCTCACTCTCTTGAGCCAGTCTGCACTCTGTACTGAACTTTAAGTGTGCATTTCTTACTTTTGTATTAAATTTGGTGCAGACCCTGGGCAGCACAGCTGCTGGGCACACGCGGGGGCTGCTGCCTTCCTCTTACTGAAACCACTTCTTTACATGATGATTTTACAAACACGCTCAACAGTCTGGCCTTCTCTTATCTGCAATGGGCTGTGTTTCTTTAATTTACAACCATTGACGACCAGGCATTAAGAAAACACTGTTTCCACTAAAAATGGGGACATCTGCCTTCAGACCTGGAGAAGTGCAGACGTGTGGGATCTTTCCACAGGCAAAGACTAACTCACTGCAGCACAGACACATGCAGGGAGGAGGATCGGGAAGTTAGCCCCCAAGTAAAACCGTACCGAATTAGCTCTCACTGTGAAATAAACAGAATAACATTTTCTTTAAAAGATATGGAACAAATTCATGCAGTTTGCTTTGTTGTTTAAAAGGAAACTAGACTTTTTAAAAAAAATTTTGAGATAACTAAGTTAACCCCTTGTCTCTCTGGACAAAAAATATTTTACTCTTCATTTTTTTTTTTTTTTTTTTCAATTTAATTTTTTAATACAAGAAATCATTTTCCTTTTTTTTTTTTTTTTTTTTTTGCCTGCCTGGTATTTCTCCCCTCAAGAAATTATTTTCTTTTTTTTTTTTTTCTTTTTTTTTTTTTTTAATTTTATTTTGTCGATATACATTGTAGCTGATTAATGCTCCCCATCACCAAAACCTCCCTCCCTTCTCCCTCCCCCCATCCCCCCCAACCATGTCCTTTCTGTTTGTTTGTTGTATCAACTTCAAATAATTGTGGTTGTTATATCTTCTTCCCCCCCCCCCGGTTTGTGTGTGTGTGTGTGTATGTGTGTGTGTGTGAATTTATATATTAATTTTTAGCTCCCACCAATAAGTGAGAACATGTGGTATTTCTCGTTCTGTGCCTGACTTGTTTCACTTAATATAATTCTCTCAAGGTCCATCCATGTTGTTGCAAATGGCAGTATTTCATTCGTTTTTATAGCTGAGTAGTATTCCATTGTGTAGATGTACCACATTTTCCGTATCCACTCATCTGATGATGGGCATTTGGGCTGGTTCCAACTCTTGGCTATTGTAAAGAGTGCTGCGATGAACATTGGGGAACAGGTATACCTTCGACTTGATGATTTCCATTCCTCTGGGTATATTCCCAACAGTGGGATGGCTGGGTCGTATGGTAGATCTATTTGCAATTGTTTAAGGAACCTCCATACCATTTTCCATAGAGGCTGCACCATTTTGCAGTCCCACCAACAATGTATGAGAGTTCCTTTTTCTCCGCAGCCTCGCCAGCATTTATCGTTCATAGTCTTTTGGATTTTAGCCATCCTAACTGGGGTTAGATGGTATCTCAATGTGGTTTTGATTTGCATTTCCCGGATGCTGAGTGATGTTGAGCATTTTTTCATATGTCTGTTGGCCATTTGGATATCTTCCTTAGAGAAATGCCTACTTAGCTCTTTTGCCCATTTTTTAATTGGGTTGCTTGTTTTCTTCTTGTAAAGTTGTTTGAGTTCCTTATATATTCTGGATATTAATCCTTTGTCAGATGTATATTTTGCAAATATTTTCTCCCACTCTGTTGGTTGTCTTTTAACTCTTTTAATTGTTTCTTTTGCTGTGCAGAAGCTTTTTAGTTTGATATAATCCCATTTGTTTATTTTTCCTTTGGTTGCCCGTGCTTTTGGGGTCGTATTCATGAAGTCTGTGCCCAGTCCTATTTCCTGAAGTGTTTCCCCTATGTTTTCTTTAAGAAGTTTTATTGTCTCAGGGTGTATATTTAAATCCTTAATCCATTTTGAGTTGATTTTAGTATACGGTGAGAGGTATGGATCTAGTTTCATTCTCCTGCATATCGATATCCAGTTATCCCAGCACCACTTGCTGAAGAGGCAGTCCCTTCCCCAGTGAATAGGCTTGGTGCCTTTGTCAAAGATCAGATGGCAGTAAGTGTGAGGGTTGATTTCTGGATTCTCTATTCTATTCCATTGGTCAGTGTGTCTGTTTTTATGCCAGTACCATACTGTTTTGGTTATTATAGCTTTGTAGTATAGCTTAAAGTCAGGTAGTGTTATGCCTCCAGCTTTATTTTTTTTGCTGAGCATTGCTTTGGCTATTCGTGGTCTTTTATTGTTCCATATAAATGTCTGAATAGTTTTTTCCATTTCTGAGAAAAATGTCTTTGGAATTTTGATGGGGATTGCATTGAATATGTATATCACTTTGGGTAGTATGGACATTTTCACTATGTTGATTCTTCCAATCCAAGAGCATGGAATATCTTTCCATCTTCTTGTATCCTCTCTAATTTCTCTCAGCAGTGGTTTGTAGTTCTCATTATAGAGATTTTTCACCTCCTTGGTTAACTCAATTCCTAAGTATTTTATTTTTTTGGTGGCTATTGTAAATGGGCAGGCTTTCTTGATTTCTCCTTCTGCATGTTCACTATTGGAGAAAAGAAATGCTACTGATTTTTGTGTGTTGATTTTGTATCCTGCTACTGTGCTGAAATCATTTATCAATTCCAACAGTTTTTTTGTAGAGGTTTTAGGCTGTTCGATATATAGGATCATGTCATCTGCAAACAGGGACAGTTTGACTTCATCTTTTCCAATCTGGATGCCCTTTATTTCCTTCTCTTCTCTGATTGCTCTGGCTAGTACTTCCAACACTATGTTGAATAGGAGTGGTGAGAGTGGGCATCCTTGTCTAGTGCCTGTTCTTAAAGGAAAAGCTTTCAGCTTTTCTCCATTCAGGATGATATTGGCAGTGGGTTTGGCATATATGGCTTTAATTATGTTGAGATACTTTCCCTCTATACCTAACTTATAGAGGGTCTTTGTCATGAATGAGTGCTGAACTTTATCAAATGCTTTTTCAGCATCTATAGAGATGATCATATGGTCCTTGTGTTTGAGTTTATTAATATGGTGTATCACATTTATTGATTTGCGTATGTTGAACCAACCTTGCATCCCTGGGATGAATCCCACTTGATCGTGATGAATAATTTTTCGTATGTGTTGCTGTATTCTGTTTGCTAGTATTTTAGTGAGGATTTTTGCATCTATATTCATCAAGGATATCGGCCTGTAGTTTTCTTTTTTGGTTATATCTTTACCTGGTTTTGGTATCAGGATGATGTTTGCTTCATAGAATGAGTTTGGGAGATTTGCGTCCGTTTCAATCTTTTGGAATAGTTTGTAAAGAATCGGTTTCAATTCCTCTTTGAATGTTTGGTAAAATTCTGCTGTGAATCCATCTGGTCCTGGGCTTTTCTTTGTTGGGAGCCTTCTGATAACAGCTTCAATCTCCTTTATTGTTATTGGTCTGTTCAAATTTTCTACGTCTTCACGGTTCAGTTTTGGGAGCTTGTGTGTGTCCAGAAATTTATCCATTTCCTCCAGATTTTCAAATTTGTTGGCGTATAGTTGTTTATAGTAGTCTCGAATGATTCCTTGTATTTCAGATGAATCAGTTGTAATATCGCCTTTTTCATTTCTAATTTTTGTTATTTGAGTCTTCTCTCTTCTTTTTTTTGTTAGCCATGCTAATGGTTTGTCAATTTTATTTATCTTTTCAAAAAACCAACTTTTTGATTCGTTGATCTTTTGAATTGTTTTTTGGTTTTCAATTTCATTCAGTTCTGCTCTGATCTTAATGATTTCTTTCCGTCTGCTAACTTTAGGATTGGATTGTTCTTGTTTTTCTAGTTCTTTAAGGTGAAGTGTTAGGTTGTTCACTTGCCATCTTTCCATTCTTCTGAAGTGAGCATTTAATGCAATAAATTTTCCCCTCAATACTGCTTTTGCAGTATCCCACAGGTTTTGGTATGATGTATCATTGTTTTCATTAGTTTCAATAAACTTTTTGATTTCCTGCTTGATTTCTTCTTGGACCCATATGTCATTAAGTAGAATGCTGTTTAATTTCCATGTGTTTGTATAGTTTCCAGAGTTTTGTTTGTTATTAATTTCTAGTTTTAATCCATTGTGGTCTGAGAAGATACGTGGGATAATTCCAATTTTTTTGAATTTATTGAGACTTGATTTGTGACCTAATATGTGATCTATCTTGGAGAATGATCCATGTGCTGATGAGAAGAATGAATATTCTGAGGTTGTTGGGTGGAATGTTCTGTAGATATCTGCCAATTCCAATTGGTCTAGAGTCTTGTTTAGATCTTGTGTTTCTCTACTGATTCTTTGTCTAGATGATCTGTCTAATATTGACAGTGGAGTGTTCAGGTCCCCTGCTATTATGGTATTAGTGTCTATTTCCTTCTTTAGGTCTAATAGAGTTTGTTTTATAAATCTGGCTGCTCCAACATTGGGTGCGTACATATTTATGATTGTTATGTCTTCTTGATGGATCAGTCCTTTTATCATTAAGTAGTGTCCCTCATTGTCTCTTTTTATGGTTTTTAGTTTAAAGTCTATTTTGTCAGATATAAGAATAGCCACTCCAGCTCGTTTTTCTTTTCTGTTTGCATGGTAAATCTTTTTCCATCCTTTCACTCTTAGTCTGTGTGAATCTTTATGGGTGAGGTGGGTCTCTTGTAGGCAGCATATAGTTGGGTCCTGCTTTTTGATCCAGTCAGCCAGTCTGTGTCTTTTAATTGGGGAATTTAAGCCTTTAACATTAAGAGTTGTTATTGAAAGGTGTTGATTTATTCTTAGCATTTTATTGGTTGTTTGGTTGTCTTAGGTGTCTTTTGTTCCTTGCTTTCTGATTTACTGTTTGGTTTCTTTGTTGTTGGTTCCTTAGGTTGTAGATAGTGTTTTTGTTAGCTTGTTTTCTCTTCATGAATGCCATTTTTATTGTACTAGTGGGTTTAGATTTTTCTTAGGTTTTTATGGCAGTGGTAGTTATTTTTCAGGAACCAAACCCAGTACTCCCTTGAGGATTTCTTGTAAGGGTGGTCTTGTGGTAGTGAACTCCCGCAGTTTTTGTTTGTCTGAGAAATATACTATTTGCCCCTCATTTCGGAAGGATAGCCTTGCAGGGTAGATTCTTGGCTGGCAATCTTTGTCTTTTAGTATTTTGAAAATATCATCCCATTCCTTTCTAGCTTTTAGGGTTTGTGATGAAAAGTCTGATGTTAACCTGATTGGGGCTCCCTTATAGGTGATTTGACGTTTCTCTCTTGCAGCTTTTAAGATTCTGTCTTTGTCTCTGAGTTTTGCCAATTTGACTATGACATGTCTTGGAGAAGGCCTTTTTGGGTTGAATACGTTTGGAGATCGTTGAGCTTCCTGGATCTGAAGATCTGTGATTTTTCCTATATCTGGGAAGTTTTCTGCCACTATTTTGTTGAATATGTTTTCAATGGAATCTCCATTTTCCTCCCCTTCTGGAATACCCATGACTCGGATATTTGAGCGCTTGAGGTTGTCTGATATCTCTCTCAGATTTTCTTCCATGTCCTTGATTCTTTTTTCTTTCTTTTTGTCTGCTTGTGTTATTTCAAACAGCCCATCTTCAAGTTCAGAGGTTCTCTCTTCAACTTCGACAAGCCTGCTGGTTAAACTCTCCGTTGTGTTTTTTATTTCGCTGAATAACTTCTTCAGTTCAGCAAGTTCTGCTACATTTTTTTTCAGGACATTGATTTCCTTGTATATTTCCTCTTTCAGATCCTGTATACTTTTCCTCATTTCATCATGATGTCTAGCTGAGTTTTCTTGTATCTCATTCAGTTTCCTTAGAATTATCACTCGAAATTCCTTGTCAGTTATTTCAAGGGCTTCTTGTTCTATAGGATCTAGAGTATGAGATTTATTAACTTTTGGTGGTGTACTTTCTTGATTTTTTGTATTTCTGGTGTCTTTTTTTTGGTGTTTATTCATTGTGGCAGGGGGTTTCACAGTCCACCGGTTTAAGACTAATGACTAACTAGGATGTTGCTGTGGTTGCCAATTTGGTATGGCTCCCACCGTGACTGCTCAGTTGGCCTCTAGTGTCTTGTGTGTGTGGTTGCCTCGGGTCTTGGGCTTCTCCGGGGATCCACCTTTCTGGTCAGCTTGTACTTTGCTGGGCTGGTGGATCACGTACCACAGGGTGTGTGATCTCTGTTGAGCTTTCACTTTCTGTACAGGACTTCTCCCCTTCCGTGTGCTCTGGCCCAGGCTGTTAGATCGTGCAGTGGCGACCCCACCGGGTGTGTGGTTTCTGTCGAGTCTCCGCCTCCCTGGCCGCACGTCTCCCCCCTCTGTGCACACTGTGCTGGGTTGGGGCGTGTCTTCTGCACCCCTCGCCTATCAGCTGGGCCTTCAAGACCCTGCTCAGCACCGCCTCGCCCAGGAAGTCTACCAGGTTTCTGCTAGGCACAGACGACCGGTCTCTCTGGGTGCCTTTGTAGCACTGTGTAGATCTTTCTCGGGTCTTGTTCACCTTTGTATCCCCCCGGTATAAACCGAGTCTAGTGCCCGCCTGCAGCCTGCTCTCCGGCAGGTTCAAGTGGACCTGGGAACTCTCCTACCACACTATTCCCAACCAGAAATTCGTTAGGCTTTTTTCCAAACTGGTGGTCGCAGAGATGGTATCTGCCTCCCAGTAACAGGAAGTTTACTGGGGCCGGAGTCCAGGGTGTGGTGGAGTGACAGTCGGCCCGCCCGTACTTCCTAGCCCTCCCAAAACTGGTTGGGACGCCCCACACCCCCAGCCCTGCCAGAGAACCGTGGAGGGAGTGGGAGAGGAGGTCGGCCCGCAGGGTCCGGAAAGCCCCGCGCCAGGCCAAGCAAATGGGCTCAGTGATGGCCGAGCAGGGCGGAGCTGCCCGCACCTGGGAAAATGGAGGCAGCACCGGGGTAGTGAGTGGCCTGGTGGTGCAGGCGGGAGCCGCGTGTGCATCCACCCCCCGAACAGAGCTGTGCCAGGGATCACTCACAGTGCTGTGCCAGGTCGGGCGCTCGCTCTGTCTCTGGTTTGTTGCCTTCCGTGTTCTCGGCGCTGCCGCCTCGGGCTGTTCAGTCGCGGGGCTGCTCGGGCGCTCCCAGGAGTCTTCTTTAATGCCGGCCTGAAACCTCGAATCCTGGATAGGGCAGCTGGCCGCCTTCAGTGCGGCCCCAGCCTCCGGGATCCTGGCTGCATCCACAGCAGCCCTGGCGCCGTGTTCCCTGTTTCAAGACTCGCTTTTGCAGCTAAGAATCAGTTCTTTTCCTGCTCCACACTTCAAAGCTGTTGCCTGTAAATGAGGCAGCCTCTCCTGCCGGGGGCAAAGTGGCGTTGAGCCCCCACGACCGGCCAGCAGCAGCAGTCCTCCCTTAAGAGATGGCCAGAGGAAGGTCCACAAGTTTCCCGGCTGCCTGAGGCCCAGTGGCCACCTTTTCCACCTCAGCTACTCCGCGCCAGCCGCCGCAGCCGCCGCCATCTTGAAAACCAATATTTTACTCTTCAGAAGACAGCACGAGGAAAGTCAATAAACAAGCCATAGAAGGGGAGAAAATATTTACAATATGTATATGAGGCAAAAGGCTTGTGTCAAGACTATATAAAGAACTACTAAGATTTATAATAAAAAACTGGAACAATCAAAAAATGAACACAGTGTTTGACCAGGCACTTCAAGAAAGAAGATACATCAATGGCAACGTGAGAGGAAACATTGCTCAATGTCACTGTCATTAGGAAAATGTGCCCCACACACCACTCGAACGTCAGTAACTTAGAAATGCCGACGGTGACAAAGGCTGGCACGGACGTGGGTCAGCCACAGCTCTCAGGTACGGCTGGTGGAGAGTAAAATGGTATAGTTTGGAAGGACGTTTGGCAGTTTCCCCTAAAGTTAAACATGCATCACACTGTGTGTCTAGACAGTTCCACTTCTAGACGTGTGTCTGAGAGTGATGGATGTGGATGAGAACCCCTGGGAGGAGCGAGCTCACGGAGCTGTGGCCCGCCTGGACTGCCGCTGATACACAGCCAGGGACAGGCCTTGCATCTCGTGCGAGTGAAGGAGACCATGCAAGCAGAGCACACACCACGCGATTCACGTTATAAAGTTTCTAGAATGGTCCCAGCAGTCCAGGATGGCAGAGTCAGAGCAGTGGGGGCTTGCTGGACGGGGCAGCGGGCACTGCAGGTGGCGGGTGTGCACCTGTGTGCCTGCACCTGTCAGAGTGCGATATGGGCTACACGTCGATGACAGCACGGCGTGTGTCGTGCACTTCCAGTAGTGGTTGGTGACAGTCACAGTGGCCAGCCGGACCCCAGGCTCCTTCACGCAGAGCAAGGGCTGCCACTTTGACCCTCCCAGTCTCATGATGACATTTTAATTTCCCTAGAGACCCACCACTCGAAACTGGAAAGTCTCAGAGGCCATAGCTCCGAGTCCACCGAGTGTAGGTGCAAAAGAACAGATTTTAATGAATGGGATTTCTGGAAAAAGGTAACAGAAGAAAGTATAATAAAATCTGCGTCGATGCGAGGGGAAATTTAAGTGTTGAGTAACTGTCCACTCGCATACTCAATGCCATTTTCAGCTCCTTGGGCTCTGTCGCCCTTTCTCACTCCCCCTGCTCAGGTCTTCATGGTTTGCGTGCACCGGTGCTTTCCACGCTTCCTGTCCTTTACCTTCACCAGCTCGTGCACACAGTGGTGTGGTGACATGTTGGTGCACCTGCTTCCTCCTGTCTAGCTTGGAAAGCTCCCCTCTGTGCCCACATTTTCCCAAGGCTTGCTCCTCCTGCGTGTGCATGAGCTCGGGCCTCCATCCCTGTCCTAGCCTTCTTTCCAACATCTTCAGCCTTTGACTCTTAAGAGGCCGATGAGGTGACCTCCAGGCAGGAGATGGTGGGGCAGGCAGGAGGACCACAGGGCATGTGTGGTCGGGTGTGGGGGAGCCAGGGTGTCTGGCAGGCCCCTCTGTTTCCCTACTGACTAAATGTTAATCCCACATGTGACATTGTGTCTGCTGTACCGTGTCAGAGAAAACCACCACTGGCTGCAAATTTTTCTTTTGTCTCAACAGAGTCAAATAGGACATTTTTCAGGAACTTCCCTAGAGTTTGCACTAAATCTTTGTATGTATTACCCTTTGCATTAGGCAAAAGCTTCTGAAACCAGCTGTTTCAAGGACTGAGAATAGAGGAGAGATGTAAAGGAGTAACTTTTACTTCATAGACAGTTAGTGAATCTCAGAATGTCACAGTGTCTGCAGAATACAATGAATCTGAATGTTTGATCTGCACAGAACGTAACGTATGTCATATAGCCTAAGTTCTGTATGACAGAGTTTCTCACCCTGGACATCCATCGCACAAATTCCATGAACCCAGGACTTGAGAGATACGATGTCAGTCTTTGAAGCAATTCCAGTCGAAGGCAAATCATTTGACTACTTGTGGAATATATGGCCTATATATTAGTCCTTATCATCACGAGCCAGTGATAGTTTTTGGTACTGATTGTGATATCACAGAAAGTAGAAAAGGTGGAGGAAATTTTGTAAGGGAGCTGGTGCTCACATGAGATTTTGCTGTGACAATGCTGCAGAATGAACAGACCCCACACCTGTGACTCTTGCACATGTGAGGGCTGGAACTCCGCTCTGGACTGGGCCAGAGTCTCCTCATGGTGGGAGCAGCAGCTATCCGGGGTGGCTCCTTTTATGACATAGTGAAACAGTGCAGGATGCCAGGCAAACTCTGCAAGCCCCTGTGTAGCTACCCCTCATGTCATGTCTGTTCACGTTCCAAAGCAAATCACACAGACATGCTCACAGCAGCTAAAAATGGGTGAAGAGCACCGTGCACCTCTCCTTGCTGCACCGCAAAGCCACCTGCCACAGGCTTTCCAGGCTGTTTGAGGCTTACGGTTGGTGCAACACGCAGTGGGATGTGAATTACACACACCAATGCACAACATACCATTCTTCTTTGTGAACCTCAAATGTAACTGTATGACAGTAAAAAAAAAAAAAAAAAGCAAAAGAAACCAGCAAACTATTACTGGAGGAAAAGAAGTCTTTAAGAACATCAGCAATAGCAGAACAACCAAAACTGCCCTTCAGACGGTGGTGATCCAGGACAGAGAAGAGCTATTTGCCCAAAGACTGCCATTAATATTGCAAAAACAAGTGATTTCACTGACTGCCTGATGAGAACACATGTAGAACACTAGTAATATAAGATGTTATTCAACTCAAATTACTAATAGTAGAGTAAAGCAGCATCCTTACACTGAAGGAAGAACTCGCACTGAGGAAACAGTCAAGAGTGCATTGTGTTTAAATTCTGAAGCACTAATGGAAGTTTTAGGTAGACCCTTTTATCTTTGTGTCACTTTTGGGGAGGGAAGTAAGGAAAAAGTTCAACTCAGTGACTTCCGGCATATTTTGAGCAGGATTTCCTGCAGGGCAATTACATTCCCTCATTCTCTAGCAACGCCCTTCTGACCCTTATTAGTCCATTTTCTGTTGCTCATAACAGAATACTAGGAACTGGGTAATTTATGCAAAAACAAAATATATTTATTGCAGTTTTGGAGGCTGGGGCATGCATGGTCCAGGGGGCACATCTGATGAGGGCCTGCATCTTGTTGGGGACTCTCTACAGGGTCCTGTGGTGACTTGGGCAATCACATGGCGAGGGTGGCAAGAGCTCTCTCATGTGCTCCTTATAAAGCCACAAGTCCACGTCCATGACAGTCCACCAAATCATCAACCCATTACTCCATGAATGGGTCAACCCACTCACGAGGACACTGTCCTCACAATCCGATCACCTCTCAAAGGCCCCACCTTTCAACACTCCCATAGCCTGATTTCCCACCCTCAACACTGTTACAATGGGGATCAAATTTCAAGGAGTTTTGGGGGTCATTAAACCTACAGCAGACCCTAAATCCAAGTTCCAGGGCAGATGATAAGCTTTCCCTCTTCCCAGCATTTCCATCCGGGTCCCCAGATTCCCTGTGCCAACTTTTTCTGAGCCAGGCACGTGGCGCTTGATCCAGAGCCAGCCATGCCAGGCCAGCTTCTGCACTCGATACTCTCGAGAGGGAGGCTTGTCCTCCTGGAACCTGTCCCAGTGTGCTGGTCAAACTGGGGGACTGCGAGGTCCCTCATTTATTCTGGTGATTAGCAACCCTCGGTTACCTGTCAGTGTCTACGCCAGGTCTCCAAGCATCCAAAGGTCTGGTGCCACAAATCTTACAACCGCCTGAAAGCTGTGAAATGTCCTTTTTCTGTCACTATATTTCTGTCACAATACATGCTACCAAAAAAAAAAAAAAAAAAGCCTGACTTATGGGGAATCATTTTTAAGTCGATGAGTCTGGTCCAGCCCCTGCCTTCAGGTAGGTGAGCAGTGTTTCCTGGAGTGGAAAATGGGACAAGGAGGCTGAGGGATCTGCTCAGCTCAGAGCTCCCTCAAGACCCTCCCTGCAAGGTCAAGCAGATCCATGTTCGTCAGGTTCCTCTGCTGACCTCTCCACGAGGCCTTGGCCCTGGCCTGCCCAGCCCAGTTTCATGAGAGAATCCTGCTAAGTCACTTTAGGGAAACCTTCCACCCTTGATATCTGATCACCTTTAGCAAGAACCCAGTTCACCTAGAGCCCCCTGGCCCTTGATATCGATTAAGCTCCTCCTGGCATATTCCATCCACTGACATCTCACTCTGCTGCTGGGCTCTAAATCTCTTGCTATCTCTGCCGTATTTGAAGTTGAGCTCAGTTCCACACCGAGAGCTCTCTCCTATCACAGGAGCTGGAATAAAACCTGTCCTGCCACTTTTAGCAGGTGTCTACTGCCTGTTTCAGTGATGGCAAGTATTTGTAACGATCACATTTTCATAAATGCTTTTAAAAACCACTGCACATGGGTCAACCATTAAAAGTGCATTTGGCGCCATTGCACGGTGCTCTCTGCAAACCCCTGGGTGCGGGAGTTGCTCATCTGGCGCGGACTTCCTGCGCTGCCCTGGCCACAGACACACCTTATCCCCAGGCGTCATCTCAGCAGGTTGTGACTTCAGTCATGATTTTCTATTCATTGGCAAATTTTTTAAGTTCACGTATAAAATAATTAGTTTTGGCTTTGTCTTAATTTTCTTTATATTTTTACTACAGTATAATAGTAAGGCCTTTACTAATTATCATTATTTTTATTATTTTCTTAGTTGTTCTTAAACAGAATTTTCTTATAATCTTTTCTCACTCTCTCCCTTCCTTCCGTCCTTTCTTTATCGGCCTTTGACATGAAAATTAGCCGCTTTATTCTTGATAGAATTTCATACTGAATTGTTGTTTTATAAAGAGATTTTAAAACAATGTTTATATCTTAGGTCAAAATATAAAATAAATTGGTTTATTAAGGAATAGGCCTTTATATAACCAGAAATATTTTGATTGCACAGATAAGTAATATTTTGTGACTTTTCAGGTTTAAATTACCAAATAAGTGAAAGTTAATACTTTTAGAATTACTAATATGCTTTAAAGAGGCTGAATTTTACAAATTTAAATGCATTAAAAAAAATCATTGTTAAGGATGCAGATGACTCAATTTCTTATCGGAAAATTAATTCCCTGCTGTGAAAAAGTCCAATAGTAAAATGAAGTACTTTACATTAAAATGCATTTAATAATTGCCAATATTTACTTATCACCCCAGGAACAACTTTTCGATTAAAGAAGGAAGTTAATCAAGCTGACATACCTTCAGTACTGCAAGTTTAGGTGGCTGACAATGTGGATTCTCTGTCACTGTCACATGGATAGCATGTCCCGGTAGCCTTCTCTTCCTCAGTGTAAACATCTGATTTGCATGAAAAAGTTACAAAAAAAAAAAAGTAAATTGTCTTCATGTCACTATAAATTATCTGCTGTGTGCAGAAAAGTGAACTTTTGAAGTGTTTGCAAGCCTGAAAAAAGAAACAAAGTTATTTTTGAGAGATTGGTTACAAAATTATCCAATTGAATTTAAGGAGCCAGACATGAAGTCATCCCTTTAGTAGCCAACGTTGAAATGCCCCCCTTGTTGCAGAGGCTCTGCCGTGCCTGGGACCAGTGAGGCAGAGGGGATAGAAGAGGTGCCCTTCTGTGTAACACTGTCGAGAAACACAAAGACCACACCAACCCAGAAAAAAGTGTTTATCACATCAAAACATTTTTATTGCAGGTGGTTGACTATGAATACAGACGTTAGTGCTTGTTAATAACCCCAGTGAGAGTCCCTGAAGAGAAATTCCGGGAAGGACACGATTTGTCAAATGGGGGTGAATATCCGGAGTAGTCACTGAACACTTTGACAGGAAGGAGGTGGATGGGGCTGCACCTGCGTCTGTCCCCAGTCCCCGGCCCTCCAGAGACAGGAGGAGGGAGCAAAGCCTCCACTCAGGAACGTGTTCTGGAAATCCCAGGATTCAAGTAATACACGATTTTAATCGCAGAGAGAAGCTCCTTACGTAAAAATGAAACAAAACAAAATCAGCGGGGAATCTGGCTTTCCCACTAACAGGTGTTACCGAAATAATAATAAACTAGTGAGGTCCAGGCCATCCCTGGTCCCTCCGTTTTTAGTTTTATGAGAAGAAATGGAATCTGAAGACCGCTCTGAGATTTATTACCAAGACGCCTGACCACCTGAGGAAGTCTTATCATCAAACATTTGTTGGAAAAAGAAAGAATTAAAAAAAAAAAAAAAACACAACAAAATTTTTGGAAGAGATTTGTTTAGGGCAGTACTGTCTCAAAAAATGGTTTACTTCAATGACATATTTGAGGACCAAATGGCATATAATTGGAGTATATTAACATGCAGTAAAAAAGTCTGTAAATGTGAAGCAAAAATCCAACTTTGGAAAAGTAATGTTAGATATGGTTTTCTAGTCATGTGCAGTTAGTGCTATAATGTGAATCCTAAGGAAGACAATTAGTAGAGAAACGTCAGGGTATTCTTGTGGAAGAATTTTAGTTTTCTTTTGAAAAACTTGATTTTTAAGAGTTTCATTGGACTAGAAATCCTTTGGCATCATCACAAGAAATTTCAACCACCTGTGTTGATGAGAGAAAAGAAAAAGTTACTCCCACACCATCACACACCTGAGCTCACCTGAGGGACCGTCTGTGTTTTTGGCGGCTGGCGGTGTGGGGAGGTGGCCCTTGGCCCGGGCTTGCACACAGCACTCACCGACCGGGCCAGCCGCCCAGCGCTCCAGCTCAGTTTACAGGGATCGATGTTTGCTTAATGGCGAGAACAGGACACTCGGACAGCCCGAGCAGGACGTGATACTCTCTCCCGCCGCTTCTGACCACCGACAGAGCAGAGCAAGGCCGCTGCTGTTGCACCCACAGCAGGTACCAGAACGGCTTCCGAGAAACCGAGTGGAGACATTGGTGTAGTCAACTTGCTGATAAAGCCTGAGGCAAAGAGCTACGTCTGCAAGAACAAGCTGAACTTTTCATTTAAAATTTGGAAAGAACTTTGCGGGGAGAGCTGTTCAGACTCAGCGTTGTAAGACTTCCCTGACGCCATGTGTGTCGCTTTTCTCTCACGATCACATAATGAAAAGGAGGCAGGGAGTGAACCTTCTCCGCCTCGCCCTGCAGATGCTCTGGACCCAGGGGGTGGCCCGGTGCCCGTGTGTGGAGGGGCGTGAGGCCAGGATGCTTGAGCCCAGGATTCCACACATTGCCGGGGCCTGTAGACTCTTCCAGCTCAGATGTTGCCTCTTCCCAGGAGTCCCTGCCCCATGAGGACCTGCCCGCATGTGGGCCAATGCAGGTCCCCTCCAATCCTCGAGGGGGCTCCTGCGGCCGGCCCGATGACACTCTTGAGCTCATGGTTAGGCATCGCCCCGCGCCTCCCCACCGCCTGTGAGCTCCCTGTACCAGCCTGTGCCAGCTCTGTTCCCGGGTCTGAGCAGCTCCTGGGAGCTCCGTCCATCCTCACTGAATTGAGGGGAGCTGAGCTGCAGCCCCTCGTCCTCAGCTGCGGCATGAGAAGCCACCAGCTCTCTGCTCTTCAGACTTTGTTTTACTCTGTAAGTGACACAGCCTTTCTTTACATAAGCCATGTCTCACTGTGAAGACGTGTGAACACAGATGAGGTGGGGGCCCCACACGGCTGCCTCCCCCACTGCCACCCACCCCAGTGTGTGAGGCCTGGGTCGGGGCCCAGCCGTCCCCTGCATGGCTAGATTCCTGGGAAGCCCAGGGAGCTGGGAGCATCGCGGCTCCATCTGCAGCTGCGGCCGGGAGGCGTCCAGACCCCTGCTGTGAGGGAGGGATAGCGGAGGGCAGGTGCTGTGTGCTGGCCCCGGGAGCAGGGCGGGCCGGAGCAGCCTTGCAGGCGCATCTCCCAAGTCCACCTCGCCTCTGGAGTTAGTTGACACTGACAGGAAGATTCCATGGCAATGATGAATCTTGTTCTTAAATTTCCTTCTGTAGTAATAACATTTGTATCGTGCTTGCTGGGGCACTGTTTAACTCACTTAGTGCTCCCAACACCATAATATAGTACCTGCTATTAATCCCATTTTACAGCTGGAGAGACTGAGGCAGAGGTGACACTTAGGCCCGATGGCTAATAGTGGGACTGGGACTCACCCCT
Organism: Cynocephalus volans; assembly: GCF_027409185.1. NCBI lineage: Eukaryota > Metazoa > Chordata > Mammalia > Dermoptera > Cynocephalidae > Cynocephalus > Cynocephalus volans. The sequence goes on along the minus strand of NC_084464.1, from coordinate 165,994,367 downwards.
CTGGCTCCAGTGCATAGCAGCGTGGACCCCAGAAGAGTCTCTACAGGGCACTGATTAGGATATTTGCAGTGGCAGAGATGTCCTCACACGAGGCTCCCGTTCACTCAGGATCAACATGAAACCAGCAGAGCTGGAGACCCAGGGATGGAGCCCAACGCTGTGGCGCACACGGCAGCACTTGGGGCAGGACCACCCGCTTCCCCGGGTGAATTTGGTATTTTCTAATCATCTCAGCTCTATGGATGACTTGTGGCAGGCATGCCACCGTCACTGTTTGTATTTGGAGACATTAATGGTTGTGAACACAGAGCGCATCCCACCTGCCAGGCACCTTCCAGCCTCATTTAGTCATCACCTGCTGGAGGCGAGGTCTAGGCTGCAGGAGGGGAGGGGACTCGCAGCTGTGCCAGCCCCACAGGCTGCCTTGGCCTCCCCCCCCACCCCTCTCCTTTTCCTCCAGGAGGGCTGAGGACGGGAGGCATCCGGAGGCGAGGCAGGAAGAGGCGTTTCTGTTCTTGTCTCTGTAGGGGGCTGCACGGCCATCTGGACACAGGACTCAGGCGTGTTCTCACACGTGCTCATCTGTGGCAGCTCATAAGTCACCCTCGACCACAAAGGCACCAACCACTGGCTTGGGACTTTCAAGAAGCTGCTTCCACACAGGGCAGCTGCGGTGGCCCCAGTGGCATGGCCCTGTGGCTCTGGCCAGTGATGGAGACGGGTGGCCCTGCCTCTCAGGAGAGCTCCTTTAGTTGCACCGAAGCATCACCAGGAGGCCCATCCCACACTTGACTTGAATGCCCCTTGCGGCAGACACAGCTCAGGAAGGACAGACACACTCTTCTAGAGGAGACAGTCATTAAATGGCACGTGAGCAGGGTAGTGGTCAGCTCGTCAGCAGCAGCAGATCCAGCGGCAGCGAGGTTCGCTGTGGATGATGAGGGACATTGGTGTAGAGGCTATCAAGCTGTCTGTGGAGTGGGGGGATGGGGTGACAGTGGCCCTTGTCTCCTTGGCATACCCCAGTGCTGAGCTGGGAGCTTCACACTCAGCTCAGACCCGGGAACAGAGCTGGCCGTAGTGGCTGAGCACCATAGGGTGCCAGCTGCACCTGCAGCTGAGTGTGGGGCCACGGCCACAGCCACGGCCACGGTCCTGCGGTCCTGCGGGCCTTGTCATCACCTTCCTTTACAAACGTGGAGCCCAGGCTCAGGACCCCACATGATGTGCTGGGGGTGGCAGCGCCAGGCTGGAAGCCCAGGCCTGAGTGTCACCAAGGTCACTACTTCTCAGGGACTTCATCTGTTGGCTTCTCAGGGTCCCAGCCTCTCAATGCTGCTGCTGGGGCAGCCACCTCTCTCTGCTGTTGTGGCCGTGAGCTGAGGGAAGCCTCCTTTGTGGGCACGTCCTTGGTGTCCGATGTGGCTTGGGGATGAAGTGTGGCCATGTGATGGCATCACCTGGGGCCCTGCCCCAGGAGGGTCTGCTCATGAGGTCCTGGACCCCTCCTCAGCCTCCCTGGGCAGTCCAGTCCCTTATGGGTTGTGGGCCCAGGCCCCGTGCTCCTCTTGTGACTGTGGTGGACATGGCACCTGGGCTGGACTTCCTGCTGGTCCACGGGGCCAGAACACCCTGCACCCCAGGTATATGAGTATTTCCATCTTGAACAACATGATGCCTTACAGATACGCATCAGTAAAATGCAACAGCACAGCACTGGTGATGTGCACCCTCCATGCAAATTTCCATGTACGTCACTGTAGAATGGTGAGTCCTGAATAGATTTGATAAGATACCTGTTAAAATAAAACTCATATAACCATACCCTTAAATATCAAGATGAACCATTCCTATCAAAATCTATGTTCTGAATGAATAACGTGAGGAGAACTAAACATCTACTAACTCGAGGTGAGTGGCCTAGAGCTGCGGGAAGTAGTTAAGCTTGGGTGTGGGCCACGTGGGTGTCCACACATCTGTGTTGTGGCTGACACAGCAGGGGATGCTTGTGTCACAGGCCTTCGCTTGGGTGCAGGTAATTCTTTAAATGCCGTTGTGTTGTCTTTTGGAGTCTGGTCCCCTCCTGTTGCCTTGGTGGTCTATGGCTGTTACTCTGAGTTCAGGTCTTTTGGTTGCAAGCCACAGAAAATAACCAAGGAAGCTTGAGCCACATGCACGTGGCAGGGGCAGTGGTGGCTGCGGGAGGTGCTGGCAGCGCAGGGTCAGGTGCCAGGCAGGACCCACTGGGCTCCCACCCCTCTCATCTCCTCAAGACTTGAAGTGCTGGTACCACAGGGGTTGTGTGCCCACTCCTGTGCCAGAGAAAGACAGGAGACCCCGAGGGACCGAGCCACCATGACCACCCTCAGTGGACAAAGAAAATTTCTGAAGAGGAGTTGGATGTTTTTAGAAAAAGGTGTGATAGTTTTTGTAGGCTGAAGAAACTGATAAAACTTCCTATAAAGGAGATCTAAGGAGATAAAGAGATAAACACACTGAGTTTCACCTGCAAAACAACATAAAAAGCCACACAGAAGGAAGGCTGCATGTCTCTCCCGGCTGCAGATGCTGGGGTGCGTCTGTCAGGATTCTCAGACACAGAACATTAGCAGACACATGCAGATGGGGGTATTATTTCCAGTAACACTGGCGGTTGCTTGAGTCTAAATTATTAGCTTCAGGAGAGCATATTGTGAGGGCAGAGAAGGGAGCCCTTCAGGTCCTGTTGCTAAAGACAAGACGACACCACGAGAGCAGAGAGCAGAGCACAATGCCTCCCATTCCAGATGGCACCAGGGAGCAGAGGGGATGCGCCTCGTTCTTCTGTCTGACTCCAGCAGGGGGGCAGACTCAGCCGGGCTCCTAATTCTGGGCGACTTTTCTCATCGCTGTTGATGACCAGCAAGAGTCTGACCAGATATTTTGTTTCTTAAGTGGGTACCACAGCTGTGTTAGAGATAAACGTAAAGAGAACTGGTGGTGTTCCCAAAGTGCAGCTGTCTGCTCCTGAGCTGGGTGTGCACAGGCCCCCGAGTGCTGGAGGACTCTGGTGGCCCACTGACCCCCAGAGTGCACCCATAGCGCCAGCTGAGCACGGGCCCAGGGCGCACCCACCACCCCCGCTGACCATGGGCCCAGGGCGAACCCACCACCCCCGCTGACCGTGGGCCCAGAGCACACCCACCACCCCCGATGACCATGGGCCCAGGGCGCACCCACCACCCCTGCTGACCATGGGCCCAGGGCACACCCACCACCCCCGCTGACCATGGGCCCAGGGCACACCCACTGCCCCCGCTGACCATGGGCCCAGGGCGCACCCACCACCCCCACTGACCGTGGGCCCAGGGAGCACCCACCACCCCCGCTGACCGTGGGCCCAGGGTGCACCCACTGCCTCGGCTGACCGCAGGCCCAAGGCGCACCCACTGCCCCTGCTGACTGTGGGCCCAGGGCGCACCCACCACCCCGGCTGACCACTGGCTTGTGATCCTAGCAGGGAGGACTCGCGCTGCTGCTCTGAGCAGTTCTCAGCCTGTAGGGTCTTCACAGTGATCATCACAGACGGGCGAATCTGCGCCAGAGAGAACCGCAGCTGCTGTGCAGTGAGCAGTGAGAGGGCCCGCGGGCTCCCTGGGTGGTGACGTCCCCTACCCTCCCACCCTGGGGGCCACAGCCTCCTGTGTGCTGGATTCTCTGCCCACTTCCCATGCCTCGGCAACACTGCCCAGATGCTTCTGTCACCCTGAGTGCCACGTGGGAACCCGCATTGACTCCCTTCCCTCACGTGCCAGCCTCTGACTCCGCAGACCCACTGGCTGGGCGTCAGGGTACCCCGGCCCCACGGGACTTCGCTTCAGGGACCTCGTTCTCTTAGGCAGAAGAGGATTGTGAGCCTTACGCCGCTCTGCAGTCTACACTGCCCTCCCAAGGCTTTGCGGTGTGGGGCTGCCTGGTGAGGAAAGGAACCGTGGGAAACAGGCCTCGAGGGAGTTGGGTGTTCAATAAGCCACTTGTGTCCTTCTCAAGCTGGGGACCGCAGAGCCTTGTGGGCTGGGGTTGGGGAGGCTACACCCATGAGGGGAAGGGGCCAGCACCATGAAGCCTGCTGGTGGCAGCATCACCAAAGCCACAGTCTAACAACCCGAACAGAGGTCACTTGGGGGACCGGAAGTTTGAAGTTTCTAAAAAAGAAAACAGATTTTCGCTCTCCCCGCAGATCCCTGCCTTTCCTGGTAACCACAGCGGGTGGCTCCGTTAAAGCACATCTGTGTCCACAGGCTCTGTCAGCAGGTGGAGGTGAGGTGCACCCCACGTCGGCACAGATCGTCAACCGGCGCCCGGGCCCGTCCCAACGCTGCTCGGTGCGTGGACACCAAGTTCCTCCACTGTCCAGCACCCTAGTTTCAGAAGCTCGCATTAGAAGTGGATGTTCTCTGGGCAGCATGGTGGACACACCATCACTGAGCCCCTGCTCAGCACCAAGCATGGGGGGCACGTGGGCCGTGGCTGTGGGCGTCCACCTCCAGGCACTACAGGGCTGAGTGGCGGCTGGTGGGACCCAGTGCCTGGGGGAAACAACTCTCCTTCCAGCTCCCGCTGCAGCTGACCTCTGCCCTTCACAGGCTCCAGACCTCTGTGGTGGGGACTCTGTGGTGGGCATCTGCTGCTGTCTCGGGTTCCCCAGCACTGCTCCTCCCGCTGTCGGAGGAATCCCTGCTTACAGCCCAGGTGGGGACCCCATGCAGCCCTCTGATCGTTCCAGAGGCTCAGGTTTCTGGGCTATGTATACCACATGTCCAGATCGAGAGCTGGTGGCTTCAGGGATGCACAGTTTGTCATCCAGTGCCTGGGGCAGGGGAAGTGTGGCCTGACAGGGCAGGTCTGCTGTGGCCTGTCCCCAGCCTCCTGGTGACACTGTCAGACACCCCTCTCCTGTCCGCTGCATTTTAGGCTCACACTGGCTAGAGCGTTTTCAGTTCCTTGTCCAGATCCCAAATCCTTGTCCTTGCCTTTCTCTGCACACTCCCCACCTCCTCACCTTGGGAAAGTCTGCTCTGATCGACTGTCACCTTCTCTGTCCTACACACAACCCACATGTGCCTCTGGGGAGCGTCCACGCTGCTAGCCTGGCCCCAGCACGGCCAGTGTCTTCGTGGTCCCCAGAGAGTCTCCTGCGTGAGTGGACGTCGAGCCCATTCAATGAGCTGTGAAATGAAGTTTGGGGGTTAAAACCAGCACTTTTTAAATGAAAAAAATAGAATGGAACAGACGGACATGAGCTACGCACAGAACGAGATAGGTCCGCGTCCAAAGCCCCCATCTGGCCATTGTGTGAGTGTGACCCTCGCTGGGGTTGGGGTCCCGCTCCAGATGCACATCCCTGCTGTCCTCTTCCCTGTCCCCTCAGCACCAGGCTCTCGTACAGACCCTGTTCCTCTCATTTTCCTCCTCATTTCTGGAAGCTGCCCTCACAGCCCCTTCTCAGGCACAAGGACGCTGTCCAGGAGCTGTGGCGGCTCCTCTCGCCACCCACCCCAAATCTGAGCCAGTCCCTTCGCCCCGCCCGGCCCTGCCCTCTGGGCCACCTGCCTCCCAGGGCCTTGCAGGGTCATGGCCCCTCCACGGGAGCCTGCAGACTCCGCAGCTGGGGAGTGTGTCCCCAGAGCCTCCCCTGTCCTCTTCCCACACCCCCTTCTCTGCTGCCTTCTCTCCCGGCTGTCTGGTCTTCCTGAATAGTCTCCTGCATTGGCTGCCAAAGGGCGGCCAGACCACGGCTGTGCGTCCGTCCTGCCCCTGCCCGCTCGCCCTCCCTGGGACGCACCTGCTGTGCGTGGCCCTGTGCGCTCGCTCTGAGCCCGACTCTGCATCCACAAGTCACAGGATCAGTGGCAGCTGCTTGTTTTCTCTAAGCTGCCTTCCTCCCATGAAGCAAATCATCATCCCGCCCTCACTGGTGCTGTGGTGGCATCGGAAGGGACAGAGCCGGCTGCTGGCACGCATAGGGACGCACGGGCAGCTGCTGGCATCACCGCTCCATTTCCTGGAGGTTTGGCCCTTGCCTTCCACAGAGCCTGCTCTCATGTGCTTCTTGTTCCTCAGCTCTGCTGGCCATGGAGGACACGTCCCTCTGATACCCGTGTGCTCATGTGGGTATCCTCGAGTGTCAGGAGTGCGTCTGCTCCCCCAGGTGACACCCCATGTGGGTTCAGCCCTTTCCAGCTGCTGTCAACTGCATGTCCCTACCTCTCCTGCTGCGGGAGCAAAGGCACAGCAGCCCCAGCAGCTGCAGCCCGTCCCTTGCTCATCCGTCTCCTGTGTCCCCTGTGCCCGGCGTGGCACAGTGTGCATCAGCAGAAAGCCAGACGTCTCGGCTCCACGCGTCTCTCACCTCCACACCGATCCGTTCCAGCTCCGACAGTTGCACGAGCATCTCTCAAAACTTCCCTGCACTCAAGGCCTCCTCATCTCTTCCTTGGTTGATGGTCAGGCTCTTTTCTGGTCTCCCTCAGCAGTGTCATCACAGCATGACTCGCTTTGCTGAATTAGGTAAGTATCACAGAGAAGAACTAATGGGGGACTATTGTCAATAAACACGTGAACTTGCCCTCAGCCCTGAGTGCTTCGTCTGGTGCCAGCAGCTCCTGCATCTCACAGGCCCCACCTGTACAATGCACACACCCCAGTGTGATGCTGCAGGGGAACAAGGGCTGTGGCTACAGACGTCTGGGAGCGCTGTGCGTGTCTCGTTCCCGGAGTGCCACGGCGCGCACTGGCATAGCACAGAGACAGGAGTCCTGCAGCAAGAGAGGCTGCTTCATTTTGCTTAACTTTAAGCCACTAAGTAGTTTTTTCTTTGAAACATCTGTTAACATCTCCATGGAAAATTGTGGCATTCACTTCGGAAAATACATCTGTTTTAAGAAAAGATAATGTATAGAGAGTATTCAGAACTGTGCTACGGTTTTATAACTCTCACTTCCAAACTCCCTGAAGTGGCTGAGACGTTTCTCTAAACTTTCTGAAATTAGTTTCTTGGCTTATTGGTGTTTGAGTCATCCCTTCTGAGTCCATTCACAGGAAAGTTCAAAAGACATCAGAGAAGATTAAAAAATAGGGCAGGGAGAAGCCAGCCCGCCAGCTCTCAATGGAGAAAAACAAATGTTGGAAAGGCCGGAATTTTCCACTCTAAGTAGTTAGTAAAAAAAATTAAAAATTAAGACTGTGCTTTCTGAATGACTTTATATTTCTGCCTGACTTTATCAAGATGATGACTCAGTCTTCTCTTTTGTAACTGCAGAGATTTAAAGTCGAGATTAGACCTTTTGTATTTCAGAAAATGTCTAATCTGCTTTGCTTGGGACTCCTGCCAGCCGCTGTCCCCTCAGTCCCCTGCAAGACGGCTGTGAACGCCACAGCAGCGAGGCGGCCAGCTCCTGGCCATGTGTGCACAGTCCTGCTGATGGGAGGGTGTGGAGTTTGCCAGGATAACCTGCCCATTGCTGGCAGATGGCTTCGTGTCTGTCTTCCTTTGTCCAGGGGTGGCGGAGCGCAGCCACAGAGGACACCCTGGGACAGAAGGGGGTGGATCTGGGCAGACACAGACAGCACCAGATCAGGGCCCAGGTGTCAGCAGATGCTTCAGGGAGGAGCTGGTGCCCGATCCTGCCCAACAGACACAGCAACATGAGAAGAAAGGCCCAGGACCCAGAGGACTTCGCTGAGTCCTCGTGGCCGTGGTCTTCCAGCCCTCTCCCCCGGTGCTGGATGGTTTCCGTGGAAAACACTCACCTCTGTTAACGGCAGCTTCATCCGCTCCTTCTAGCTTCTGGCAGAGGGAGCGGACTGTCTCCTGCGCAGTCAGAGCCCTCGTAGCTCTGCCCACATGACGGACCTTGGGACCAAGGTAGGGTCTCTCTCAGGACTCCTCTTTTTCCCAGCCCAGACCCACTGGACTGTGAATCCTATTGGCTCTGCTTCCCAGCAGTTCCAATGAGCCCATGTGCCTCTATTCTCTCACCAGAGCCTGGCCCAGGGGACATGTCGCCCTCCTGGACAGCACCACAGTGACAGCCGCCTGTTCCCCGCCTCCACCCCACCCTCCATCATCTGCTAAGGCACCGTCCACCCTGAGGTCATTCCGGCCACGGTACCCCCCGACTAAACCCTGAATCCCGCCGTCCTGGCTCCTCGCTCCGAGGCCCTTCAGATCCAACCCCACTTCTCAGCACCAGATCCTCAGGCCTGAAGCCACAGCCACGGTGAGGCCCTCCTGACCGTTCCCTGCCCCCCATGTCACCTGGCTAATTTCTTACCCACCTGTCTGGTCTCATTGTGGCTATACCCTCCCCTATCAGAGCTTCCCTCAATCTTACAAGGACAGGGCTGGAGGTCCCTGTGCTCCTGGAGCTCTTGGACCTGCTTCAGTGGCCTCAGACTGCGAGCTGGGCCGCCTCACCCCTGTGCCCCTGTGCCCAGCACACGGCAGGCACTCAACAGTGTTTGTGGGAGGAGCGGCTACATTCATCTCGTATTCTGTGCTGAGCACTGTGTGTGACATGTGGCAGGTCCTCAGTGAATACCCTGTGGTGCAGTGACACCAGCTAAATCCACTGAGGGGACAGATTTCCATTCTCCTTCCTGTGGGGGCCCAGAACCAGGAACAGTGCCTGGCACGCAGTAGGTACAAACGTGTGTGCGACTGGACCGCGTGAGGTTTCAGTGCTTTGGAAGGAGGTGGGTCCCTCCTTGCCCAGCCTTCAGCAGGACCGCGTGGCCTGGAAGAGCTTCCCCGGCAGAGGGAAGGGAGAGAAGCAGCTTAGAGGCAGCGGGGGAAGGGAGGCCGTGCAGGGTCCCGGGGTGTTTAATGGTGGCCGTGGGCGTGGGCGTGGTTCTGAGGGCTTTAAAAGGAGAAGCAGGAGTTGCTCTGTGCCGGCTTCCACCGTCCACCACGTGACGCCCATGCTTTGCTGTGAAGAGGCACCAGCCACCAACCAGACTCTCACCAGATGTGTTCCCTGGACTTTGGACTTCCCAGTCTCTGAAATGGTAAGCAATAAATATTGTTAGCTCATAAATTACCCAGTTCCAGGTATTTTGTTATGAGCAACAGAAACGGACTAATACAGAAAACTGGTACCAGAGGAACGGGTGTTGCTTGAGTTAGATGCACATCTATGCTGGATTTTCTATCCAATCTAGTTAAGCAAAGCACTTTTGGATTAGAAGTATTAAGTTCAACAGAAACTAGACTTCCCAGTTTTGTATCTAATTTTCCTGTGCAGTCCAGATTTTCTGCTGGGAGCATATTTCTGCCTAAAAACATCTTTCAGGTTGAAGTCCGTGGATGGCAGCCTGTGTTCCTGCACGGTCACCTGGGCCCCACAGTGGAAGCAAGGCAGGTCCCTGCTCTGTTTGTGAATGGAACTGCTGTTTCTGTCTGTGACCCTTGTCCTGGTACACTTGCTGTCCCCTCCATGATGCTGCATGGGTGGCCTGGGAGGTGAGCTGCGCCTGGGACGGTCCAGTTGCACGGCTGCCGTGGGTGCAGCTGGGAGGTGGGGCTGCTGCTGTCCTGCTGGGGTCCTCAAGCCAAGTGTGGCTGCACACTTCCAATGGTGGCTCTTCATGGCGTCTGTGGCCCAGTCCTCCTCGCTCCCTCTCAGCTCTCCATACTCCCCAGCTTCCTGCGCATTCACCCAGAGCTGTGCACCTTCCACAACAGCCATCATTCTGGAGGCCACCCTGTGCATTCCCTCTACCCACCAGAGGAGCCCACACACCCAGAGAAATGCCCCTTTTCTTCCAGCAGAGAAAGGGACAGTGTGACCCACTTGGACCTTGGCATGGCACGGCTGTCAGAGGTCATGAGGACAGCCCAGAGGCTCTGTTTCCCACAAGCTGCTGTGCGCCGGTCTCAAGCTTCAGAACTTGCTGTGAGCAGCTTCTCTGCAGAGTGGAGGAGACGCCCCCTCCTGTAGCCGGCGCGTTCTTGTGCTAAGATGCTGGAGGCTTCTCCGTCTCGAGTAAGAAGCGTGGGCTGGAAAGAACACGAGACCGTGGGCGCACTGAGCGGGGCCTTCCAGACTCACTTAGCGGGATAGAATGGATTTGAGGCCAAAAGAATGATCTCCTCCTGGTATTTTGCCATAAGATCTCAATTACCAGTGAGGCGCCTCTTATTTCTTGCCCTAATGGATTTTTTTTATCAAGATGAAGTTACTGATTAAACTGGATATTTGCATATTTTTGGAGGGTAAAAATTGAGTCCAGGATTTTTTTGTAGGGTTCACTTTAACAACCTTTTTTTTTTTTTTAAACTTCACTCCCAAGGAATCCACGGCTTCTGTCACTGGGTTGTGCAAATCTTCACTATTCTCTTTGAGATCACGTCAGTCCCCATCACGTCTGGTTTCACGTGTGATTTGGCTTCAGGCTACAGGGTTTATTCCCTGTGCAATCCGAGGCCCTCAGGAGTCCCGCCTCTGCTCTGATGCAGGGACGTGGAGCTTGTGGGGCGGCCCCATGGTCTTCTGACTCCATCCCTCGGAGCTGTCTGCCTGCAACCGCGTTTCCGAGAGGATGCCAGCAGCCCAGACCTCACATCGCAAGCCATGAATCCACGTCTCGCCTTCCTCAGTCTCAGAAGAGAGTCCTCGTCCATGCTTACTGAATGTCGAGCCCCGCACCTTCTCCCTGAGTCTGCCTGGCTGCCGTGTACGTGGCTCTCTCTGTCACAAGCATGCCCGGGGACTGGCTGGTTCTATGTCCATTAAAGGCAGGGACCCTTACCCATGTACTGCTTCTCTCCATCTGTGCTGCATTGTGAGGAGCAGCTCCCTTTGCCACCTACCTGCCCACACAATGGGCATCCCCGGTAGGGGATCCATCTGGGGCTTGGGGACTCGGGAGCTGCATTCCAGTGGAGGCAGAACACTCAGAAGTGTTTGTGGAAAAACAAATGGGATAAGGAGTCTTGAGCACCGGGGTGTCTGTTCAGGATTGCTAGGCATGGCTTCAAGGCCAGGATGGCATTTTAGGGGTCGTATGATGACAGGAGTGGTAGGCACTTTGGATGACTGGGGTAGCTTCCTACAGAGGAACTGGTTGCAGAGGTCCTAGCAGGAGCCTGCTCAGTGTGATCTGTGAACACAAGGAGCCCGCAGAGCTGGAGCCGAGCAAGGAGGGGGCTGAAGGTGGGAGATGAGCCCAGATGTGGACTGTCAAGCAGGGCATGCTCCAGGCTCGCAGTGAGGCCACAGCAGGCCACACGGGAACCCAGTGGAGGGTCTTGAGCAGAGGAATGCCTTGATTAGACTTAGTTTTCCCAAGCACCACCCTGGTGCAGAGTGGTTAGATAACTGACGCCCACTGCATGCCAGGGCTTCTCCAAATCACCCTCAGTTTCAGTCATCCACTGGAAGGGCCCAGGGCTCTCTGGGCACTGCTGGGCTCATGGTCACCAATGGCTACAGGGAGGGATAGAGGTCACAGGCAGCCAAGGGAGGAAACACACAGGGCAGAGTCCAAGAGGTACCACTGCAGGACTTCCCATGTCCTCCGTCCGTGGAGCCCAGGCAGCGTTGCTGTGTTGGCTGCAGGGTGTGGTGGCCGGGGAGGCTCCCCAGGCCTCCACGCTCAGAGTTTCTACTGGGCTCCATAACACAGGTGTGGCCGAGTGATCACCCACGGGGCTGGTCTGTCACGGCCCAGAGCCCCCACCCCAAATCACACTGTTGCTAATTGGCAGGCCCAAGGCCCCAGAAAACAAAGCTCACCTCCCGGGACCCGAGGACAAAAGTCAGACCTCTTGTGAGCAAGCTAAGAGTCTTGTCTACACTCCCGGCTACAGTGTCCATCAGTAACTGTCCAGTTTCAGGGAATGGTGTCATCCTCGACCTGAACATGTCTTCTCATCCAGAGAAGGAGTCGTCAGGTATAAGCAGCATCTCAACCTCTCCTGGAGAAATAGGGACTCCTATAAGTTGATAATATGTCTTCAAACTCTAGGCAGAGAAACACCAAGCAAAGGCCTGAAGGTCTGGGCAGTTCTGGAGAACCGATTTTAACTCAGCCCCGTATTACTCTTGGAGGAAACATCTTTCATTCTCTCAGTGCCTTCGGCTTCTTTGGCCCAAGAGAGATGCAGATGACTCGGGTCACTCAGTAGTTAGTATGACGAGGACCCACTCTGTGCTCACCACATTGTGTAAGTCCCAAACACTTACGGATAGTAAGTGGCAGATACTTTGTAGTTATTGGAGCAGTTATTGGAGCACTGGAACATCCGGCAGCCTCTCAAACGTTGCTGAAGTCCGGGAGCACACTGACCAGGAGGACTTCCAAGAGCAAAGCCACAAGAAGGTTTCCACTGTTACTGCCACGTGGCTGGGAGTGGCCAAGGCACGCAGAGAACTCTTCCATCAGAGGACATGGACGTGTGACTATGGGGGAGCCAGGGAGCCTATTTACTAGAGAGTCCATAGGGGGGTGCGTAAGAGGAGGGTAAGTATAGAAACTCCAGTAACTCACAACTGTCTGGGATTGTAGGCATTTGATGCGTGGGGACGTGTGGCCCGTGACAAATGGACTCAACCTGGGGAGAAGGGTCTGCCATGTCCAGCCTGGGCTGGGAACCAGGACAAGAGTCATGTGTAGAGATGTGGAAACTTCTGCTGAGACAGTGTATAGAATCTATTTCCCTGAGAGAAACTGGGATTTGGAACAGTGCATTGAAAATCAGCATTTACTTGGTTTGGGAGATAAACACAAGCACTTCCTCGTCCTTTCACTTTCTTGTCCAGTTCCCAGTTTGGCTACTTCAGACTGAGTCTCCAGTAGCTGCTGGACAATGGAACGACAAGCGCAGGCGGCTGTGGCCCGTCCGCTCCCCACAGGCGCGAGAGCTTGTGCGGAGCGTCCTGCAGCGTCTCCAGACACGCTGCTCTGTTGATCAAAGCAAAATGTTACCCATGGGCTAGAAAGGATTAAATATTTATGGTTGGAATTCCATGACAGATGGAAGAATTGAGAAAGCTCCTTCCCCTTCCTGGGAAAGAAACACACAGTCCCTCCATCCCATAACCTGAGCCTGGATGACTCCTGGCTGCCGGATCCTGCCCCTGCCCCTCACAGGGACAGATGCCAGGCAGCCGGGCCTGGCCCGGTCTCAGGGGTGACAGTATTGGTTAGTAATGCCTCAGAAAGCTGAGCCTTCAGGATCACACTCAAATCCCTATTTGCAATCTTTAAAGCAAAACCATATTGCGAGAAGTGAAATCCTCTCTGGATTGATAAATTATGAAGCTCCCTTGGATGAGACAATCCTCCAGGGCAATGACTTTGTTTCATCCCACTTGCCCTATAGTTTTACAATTGGTTTGTTTCTTGTACTTCCAAGATTTATAAACTTCAAGTCTGCTTGTGAAGTGGTAGAATCTATTTTTGTATTTGTTTCTTAACTACCGATAGCCAGGCCTAGTAAAATCCAAATGTTTGCACCAACTTTAGAAACTGAAGTTGGTTCAGGGAACATTTCTCGGTGCTATTGCAACAGTACTTGCAGGTTTAACATGTCTGTGATTTTCTTCTGTGATTTCTTGTTATCACATTCTTATATACACTCTGAGAGCAAAATCGTTTCCCATAACTGTTTTTGAGTACCTACTAATTGTATAGCTGATGGTGGCGGTTCAATTGATTTGTTCAATTTTGTTATTTTGTATCTTCTAAACAGCTGACGTATTATTTTCTCCTAGTGAAATATTTATAGGAACTTTTTTGTGTGATAATAGGCCACATTTTCTTCCAATAGCCCTGACCCCTGGCCTGAAACTTTTCGAGTTTTAATCCTATTATTCCATGGAATAATAACAAGAAAAATGCCTTATATTTGTTTTTATTTTCCTCAACCATTCTCTGTATTTTACAGATGGTGGCAAAAGATTATATTACCTCTTTGGAAGCAGATCTTAAAGTCAATGTGATTTTATTAGCGTCAGCAACAAAGGAAAAAAACTACTCCTAAAACAGTGCCATTCACCAGTCCTCTTGCAAAAATCATTTGAATTGTCCTTTGTGCTTTATTTCTTCATATTCTCAGCTGAATAATATTTAATTTTACCATCCTAGAAAGCTTTAGGGAGTTCACTTCCAGTTTCCTTTATCAAAGCTATGTCTGTATCTAATAATTTATCTATGTTTGCAGGTACTATTTTCATTACCTTTTGTAGGGAGGAGGAATCTTGGGCTTGGAGTTATATCTAATATTTTATTTAAACCCCCGAGGCAGTATCACAGAACGGCGTTGAGCAGAGGTGGGTGAATGAGTGTTGGTTACATTTATTCTCCTTGTATTTATATTGATTATATTTCGAGGTGGCTGCAAGCGTACGCATATTTGTGGCGGCAGGAAATTTTCTATTCTTTTGATCGCCAGTGATAACACCTGATCCTTGCTTCACCCTCATCAATCAGGATGTTTTTGGGTGCAGGAAGCTAAACTAAAATGACAAAACATTAAAGTTATAATTTAACATGACGAGAAGTCCAGAAGTAGGGTGGTTTCAAATTTAGTTAACAGAGCTTTTCAACAACTCCGTGTTATCAGCATGACTTCCTTTCCTCCCTGGCCGTAATTTCAGGTTCCTGTGCAGGTGTGAGAACGTGCAGGTGTGCGAATGCACAGGTGTGAGAACATCCAGGTGTGAGAACACTCAGGTGTGAAACATTCAGGCCTGAGACTGTGGAACAGAGAGAAAGACGGCTCCTTCTGTGTTTTTTTCCAGTAGCCCCTCATGACTCAGTTTTTTCTCTCATGACTCAGTGGCTGAAACTGGTCCCATGCTCTTGCTTAAACCAACCACTGGCAGGAGAAACAGGATCTCTATTCACAGAGCAACCGTGGCTTGCCCCCGAGGCTGGGGTGAGTTTTGCCATCTCTAAAGTATGGGCAGAAGGGAAAAGGTTACACACATGAACCAATTGTCTCTCTGCCATCCCGGGAGAGAGCAGGGGTGGGGTGTTGATAGGCTGCCACAGCCCCTGGCACTTCCGGGGCCACACCGTCTCCACGTGGAGGGCAGAGCGTGGCTGCATGCTTCCTTTTGTTAAGACCTTTTCCTACCCATCTTTCTGATGGCTCCAAGCACATGCGGCCCCACTGAACATGGGTCCCATGTGTTAGTGCATCCTCCAGGCACATGAAACATGCAAACTCATGAAACCAGGACTATTGAGGGCACAAGGCTGATTAGCCCCGTTTATTTGTTTTCCAGGCTTTTGTAACTATGTAACGGTCACCTGCCTGTTTTAAAACGCTGTTTGTTGCTTTTTGGGCACATGCTCCTTTCATTCTAGGTCAAGGGATATTCCAGGCAGGAACGTTTTGCATTTGTGGGTGCCAGATGTCTGGGACAAGTGCAGTTTGCTGATGTACGTGGCATGCCCACGATGCCAGACAGACTTCCGTTGATGGAGAGGCTGGGAAAAACTTTGTCCCCGGTTCTGTTGCCTGCTTCCCCACACACTGAGAAGAGATGGCTTTGAACACAGCGACAGCAGCAATCATTATTAACGTGTAAATTGCCTTTTCTCGTTCTCCAAGTGTTGGACAGAGAATGGTTAGATGGGTGCTCACACACCCTGATGAAGCTCACGGGGCGAGCTATTCCACTCACTTCGTAGATGTGGGACAGTCTCCTGAGAGGGACGTGACTGTCCGCGGGTGCAGAATGAGTGTGCTTCAGGGAGGGATTCAGCCCCGATCTTCTCTCTTCCAGGGTTTCTTCAGCTCTAAACATCTGGGTGCAGGATTCCCATTTCACACTGTTTGAAGGTGTCAGTAAGCATGCGGGAGGGGTATTTGTTAAAGTAACCGGTGGCCTGAGGGCCACACTGAGGAGCCGGAGCTGTGGCCTCTGTGAGCCAAACGTCCTGCAGCCTGAACGTGGTGGCGAGGAGCTCAGACCCTGGGGTCGCACGGGCTTGAGTGGGCCTTCCGTCTGCCTCTGCCTGCCGCCTGCTGCGCAGCCTGGGAACCCCCTAGAGCTCGCTCTTCCCTTTAGGTGGACAGTAAGGCCTACCTGGTAGAGCTGTGGTGAGGATTCGATAAAGTAAACTGTGCAGAGGCTCGGCACAGTACTGACAACAGGAGACTCCCGGAGAAGTGGCCGTGGAATGACCAACACTGAAGGCAGAACAGGCGTTAAGTGTAAACCCCCTGCCCTGCCCCTGCCAAACCCGCCACTGGGGCAGGTGTGGGACGGGGCAGAAGGGGAGGGTCTCATCCACGTGGAGTTGCTCCGCCTGCAGACTTCCTGCTCCCTGACACTCTCGCTTCACTGTGGTCCAAATGTGCTAAATGTGTGTGCTGAGCTGAGCAGGTGATGTCCCAGATTCCTCAATAAAGAGCAGAGATACTTCCCTTTACCATCCACAGAGCCCTGTGGCTGCTGAGCAGCTCAAGGACAAGCACGGTGGCCCAGAAGGGACTAGTGTCATCCACCCAGTTGTTGGGCATGTGTTGTGGAGCGTTTGGGGAGGAACCCTAAACACATTCTTCAGAGTATGGTGGGATGCTCACTGGGATGGAAAAGCGATACACAGATGCACCTGGCTTCACAGACTCCACCTCTGGGGACCGTGGGGGGTTCCCTAAGAAGTGTTTGTGGTGACAGGCGTGAGGACATATAACTGGGACGAGAAAGCATCTGATCCTGGAAGCACATCTCAGTAAGTGGCCTGATTGGCTTTTATAACATTATACTTTCTGGCACAAAATTAAGAGAGGAAAAAGATTCTGAAATTGTTGCAGACATGCCACTTTGGCTATTGAGTGATGCTTTCTTGGACTGCAGTGTTCGTGTGTCTATAGGCTTTATTTATTTCTCATATATACATGTATGTGCACATGTATAGATATATATATATTATATGTAATCTGATTTAGTACTCCAATTAGACAGTAAAAATTATCAGATTCATAAGAAAAACCTAAACATATGCTGCATACATGAGATCCATCTTCAGTATAAGGACACAGAACTTTTGGAAGTAAAGAGATGGAAAAGACATTCCATGCAAACACTAGCCAAAAGGAAGCTTATGTACCTACATTATTGTCAGGGAAAATTAACTTTAAGACCCAAAATATCACTAAATACAAAAGACATTTCATAAATATTAAAAGGGTCAACTCAGTAGTAATATATAACAATCCTAAGTTTTTATGCACCCAATAAAATAACTTCAAATTATATGAAGAAAAAATTGTC